>NW_024870466.1:354957-418239 GCF_013358625.1 Macadamia integrifolia | reverse complement strand
AATTTGAGGCAGTCTTGGAGGGTATTCTGCTAGCTAGACACTATCATGCTAGGGGTGTTTGGATTGAGTCAGACTCAGCGTCCGTGGTCTCAGCAGTTCATAGAAGGGAGATTCCATGGTTTGCCCTGCAGAAATGGAGATCTGTTATTTCCTTTTTGGAGTTGGTGCAATGGAAGATCACTCACTGTTTTCGTGAAGCTAATGTAGTCGCTGATTTTCTGGCTAGGAAAGCATCTAAATCTTGTACTTCAGAATTCTCAGTGGAGTTCCCGAGACATGTAGTTGATGAGTTAGCTTCTGATGCGTTGGACAGGCACCGTTTTCGATTTGGCTAAGCCCTTTCCTTGTTCCCTCTGCTGATGGCCATGCCGAAGGTGGAGGTTGCAAGTGGGTTTAGTGGGATCGGCCTGCCCTTTTGTATTTCTCTTTGTTTTCATTTATTCTCTTTTAATAAAATGACCTTTTAGCAAAAAAAAAAAGAAAAATGATAAAAGGAAAGAAAAGAAGAAATTAGGTTGTTATGAAATAGTGAATATTGCATGCCTTCTAAATATACTTCATTTCTATGCTTGTTTCATGACATATACAAAGATAACGAAAATAATTTGATAAGAGTGGTTTTTTACCCAAAAATATGGCCCAGAAACAAATATACAAAAATTATTTTTGGCTGAAAATTTAGCCCAGAAACAGAATGGTTATCATGCAGGCCCTAAATTTCTCATGTTACATGCAAAGCATAAATTTATATCTAGGTAAAGTGTGTGATTGACCAAATATAGTTCCAATTGCATCAAATGTCACGTAAGAACTTAATATAATGGCTACTCACTTGGCAACTATGTTGGCATTCAAATTTTTTTGGAGATACTATTCACATCATCAATTTTAGTGGGAAACCTTACAACCAAATCTAGTTTTAGATAAATGAGTGTAAGATGGATTGACAATTCAACTTTTGGCAGCTTTGGAACTAATTGGTTCAACTACTTAAAATACTAGTGTACAAATCCTAATTGGGTGGATCATACAATAATTGGCACTCAAAATAGCTTCACAAAAATAAAATAGGAATAGAGAAAATTCTAGAAGCATAATGATCAATATATAGAAAAATGCATAAAGTTAATATTTTGACAAGGAATGGGGAGCCATCCCTTCTAATAATCAGATTCACAACCTAAGGAGTCCTCTACATATCTATACAAGCCATACACAACCCTCTACATGTCTAAACAAGCCATGCATACACAGTGGATAATCCTCCCTACACAAATCATATAGGAAAGTCAAAAGAAGTACTTTTTTATATAGAAAAAATATTGTTGCCTGGTCATGTTCCCCTACATCCTGTTATAAGGGGCTGTGAAATGACCAAGTGGCCCCCTTGTTGGATTGCCCCTGTGTACTGTCCCTCGAAGTAAGGGCTAAGGGAACACTTAAAAGAGAAAGGGTGCATCACATGTGCCTATTAGCCATGGTTGAGCCTAAGGGCCCATTTGATAAAATTTCAAAAAAGTTGTTTCTGCCATTTCTGTGTCAAGAAATGACAGAAACGGAACAAAAAGTGTTTGACAAAACTATTTCATTTCACCTAATTACAAAAACAAAAACAGCAATTTATATCTATTTCTGGTTCGAGAAACAGAAACGACGGAACAAGTTTTACTCGTTTCGTCGTTTCTTGAAACAAAAATCAGGTCGTATTTTTCTTCTTCTTCTTCTTCTTCTTCTTCTCTCTCTCTCTCTCTCTCTCTCTCTCTCTCTCTCTGTCGTAGTACCCATCAAGAGCTATGGCGAAGCCAACCTCTCGTTCCTGGTTAAGACCCATAACCACCCTCATAACACCATGAGGAGAGACCCTTTGGTACTTCCTCGCCCTCCTCTCCGTCCTCTCTCTCCTTGGCAAAGAACTCAACCGTTGCTCCGCCCTCGCCATTGCAACTGAGTTCGAACGTTTCGACGATGAAGCCGTAGAAGAAGAAGAGATCTCCGATTCCTCACAAATTTCTGATCTACCCTTCCATTCACCGCTCCCTCCTCCTCCCGTCACCAAATCCGACTTCGAGACTCATCACAGCCCTCCACAGTCCGCTACATCACCGCCTTCACCCTCCTCCTCCGATCCCTCACCTAAAGGCTTCGACTATTGGGACGAAGATGAATTCAAAGGTCTTCCCATCACCGAATCCTCACAAATGCCACAAGAAACCACCACTCCATCTTCCCCGGTCGAGGATCCCAAACCCAAAATTTCACTACCAAAGCTTCGGTCTTACACTATGGGAGTTTGGTTTCTCCATTGAGTAATCGAAAATGGGTAGTGGAGGATTTGGCTGTTATCTCCGAGTCTAGGGAGGTTGCTGGAGATTTGATCACCGAAACCAGGGTTTATTTTTCTCTGTTAACCTCAAGAGAACAAGAAAGAGAGAAGAGAGGGGAACCAGGGATATCAGAAATGGAACAGAAACAAGGTTTACCAAACACCTTCAAATCCATTTCTGTTCCTAGAAACGGGAATTTATGTTTCTGCCATTTCTTGAAATAGAAACAGTAGAAACGTTATCAAACGACCGCTAAGTCTTTTCATAAAGGGGGACTCTTACTGGGTTGAATAAGCTCTTTCTGAAGGTTATGTTTTTTGGTCTTGCAAAGCTTGTTGGCGTAGTTCTTCAGGATCTAAATGGCTCAAGCTTTCGTTGGTATCTTCTTTTCATCAAAGTATGCTCTACACAGAAGCCCAACCTCTCAATTAAGGGTGTCAAAAAAGCCTCGTCAACTCGAACCAGCCCTAGCCCTCCCTGAGCCCGAACAGGGCTTGGGCTGAGATTTCAGCCCATAGGGTGGGTTAGGGTTGAGATTTTTAGGCCCGAGGCAGGATTGGGTTGGGCCTGGGTTGAGGTCTCAACCCAACGCAACTCAATCCAACCCAACCATGTTTATTAAGTATATAATCATATAAATATACTAATAATTATTAATGGGTACTTATAGAAAAAAGTCTTTCGTTTTCCACAATCTACACGTATACGAAAACTTTGGTCTTTGGCCTTTGGCCTTTGCAATGCATCAAGATCAAACAACCAAGTAACCGATAGTATTGGGTAAAACCCAAGCCCAATTAGGGTTCATTATGGCTGGGTTGGGTTTTAAAACAACCTAGCCCATTGACATCCCTACTCTCAATAGTGTCCCTCCCAAAATGTCTTGGGGTCGAGGGATCAGTATGTTTTAAGATAAACGGTTCTAACTTTTCCCAAATTTTTTCTTTTGGCATATATATATATATATATTTGGTGCATGTATGTGAAGTTGGAACAATCTTCTTCAATTCTCCATAGACTTAAAGAGTTCATGTGTGGGTGGATTTCCATCCTCTGATAGGGCCAACTCCAATCTGGACGTTGTGATCTATATCATATTGATGTGTTATGCACTTAGATCTACATTTCTCATTGCTGTAAACTATTATGATATTCCTTACTCTAAGGTCCCCTCCAACCAAAGCTGTCCCAATGCCATATTTGGAGTCTCTATGGGATCAGTTCTAGTGAACTTGAATCGAGCCAAATGAATTCTCAAACAAACTCTCTTGTTCTTCATCTTTCTTGAGGAGTACTCCCTTTACGATTAAAAGGAAGGGTTCAGAGCAGTTCAACTTCAAGAATGGAATATTTCAAAGCATTCTCTTCTAAGAGAATTTGAACTAATTGTACCACAGTTGAGAGTTTATGTCCAATTGCTCCACCAACACGTTACAATGTCTCACTCTCAGATGTACCCCTTGAGTTCATTTGCTTTTAGTTTAATATGGTGTCAATAGCATGCAGTAGTTGTTTTTCCAGCTTCTTCTTCTTCTTCTCCTTTTTTTTTTTTTTTTTTTTTGCATATCCGATGCATGAGGTTCCCACATGTGTGAGGTCCAGGGGACAAGATCTACGTAGCCTTGTCTCGAAAATGTCGAGAAACAATTTTTTCTAGTTTGTCATTCCCTAATCCGAACACTGCAATATACATACGTAAACCAAGTTTTGGGTCGGTCACTACATGATCTGGAACAAAATCTTATGTTCCAACTAAGGCACCCACCCGTCACATAACACCACCCCCCCCTCCAAAAAAAAAATTAGGATCAAAGTAATGTTGTTTTGATCCCGGTTTTATGTGAGCAAAGCCAAAATCTTCGCTTGCCCCACATCCATTGAAGCTTTAACAGTTAGAAAGGAGACTGTTCTTCACCTAGCCTTGAAATATGACCAGGTTGAAGCCTTCCAAGAGCTGGTGACTCGACTATGAAATCATAAGAAAATGATTGACCTGATGAAATGGAAGGACCAACAAGACAATCCTGTCTTGAATCTTGCAACTTCAAGAGGACACCATAAGGTAATTCACAATCTTTTCTTTATGTTATACATAAAAAAAAATTGGAGTTAGGAATTAAACAATCTCTCTGCGAAGTGGGGTAAGATTGCGTATGTTGGGTTTTGTGGGCTACATTAATGCGGGTGACCCATTGAGCCCATAGTGATTAAGCACACTTGAACAGGATATGCCCAGCCCACCTATTGTGGGAGTAGATTAGGGCTAGGGAGACAACTAAATATCTCTATGGTCCCTGCAATCACTATAATGTAAGAATACAACTTGCTCACATACTCCATCTTTAAAAAACCTCACTCAGCTGGATCACCCATTTGGTCAACCAATTCACTAAATACTTACAGTTTGGTGATGCATTTCAAACTCGCAGGGTTTTTTTTTTCCTCAATACTTGCCTTTAATCTCACAGTAGGATTTCCTTTGCGTGGTCCAGTGCTTTTAGCCTTAATCTCCATGATGCTTACTTATTTATGGTCCACCCTAATCTTTGATATTAATTCAAGTACCTACACAGGTCCTGATGCAGGTCAACATCTCCATATAATCTAATGGGGACTAGTAGCATGGGTTACAATACTCCTTTGTGCTGTTACATTGAATTGGATTGCCAAATTTTGGGGAACTTTGTGCAACTCATAGCCTGGCTTTACAAGGGATTACTGTATGCTGAGTGGTTTTAGAATTTGGAGATGAAAATATATATTAATGTCAATATTTACATGTGATGAAGTTTAAGTATTACGAAATGATAAGATATTTATGACCTTTTTTCTTTTTGGATAAAGAGGAAAGGATCAAGTTTTCCTTCACAATTTTTGGATGTCCCTGCGTACGATCTCATAGGCATCTATGCTGATGTTGGTAGCCTAGCAAAGATCCCCTTCTTATATTATATTAGCCAAAATTAGGTTCAACATGAATCAAACAAGGAAACAAGTGCCACGAAAGTCTAAACACAGAAATTGAATAACTGAGGTTGTCAAGGGCCTCGACTAGAGCAGAAACGCTATCCAAAGAAGTTATATGGTCTAATAGAAAGTAACAATGAACAACAAAGGTAGAAATAGAAAGTCCAGAGATTGTAGAAAGAAACAAAAGCTAGCATCTCTGTACCATCTGCTTTTTTCCTTCTTTACATTTATAAAAATTTTTTTTATTGTATCATTCGAAAATTTTCACTATATATAACTCATACCATTAATTTTTTATTTTTATCCATTTTGTTTTTTCTAATTGTCCATTAATGCGTGATTGTGCTCGCATCATGTTCGAGAGTTCTAGTGATAACCATGGTTCTCAGTATTAGTATTGAGTTGGCTGTATCAACTGAAACCGATATCAATACCTGATCAATTCAATTTGATTACCAGTATTGTTTTAGGGGTAAAATTATAAAGAAAATATAATTTTTTTGATATTAATTTTGTTGGTGTCTATACTGTATTCTAGGTTGAGAGAGTGGCAAGATACTGATGTAAGTTAGAATTATCCTACTATGGCACAACCAACTAATGAGAAAAAGGTGTTATTGTCGTAAGTAGAAATCCATTGGGATGAATTTGGATGAAAAAATTCTAGTTTTTCTCTTTTTACATTCGTGTATTATTTCATATTTTCCCCAATTTTTTGATGGTTTTCCTTTAGAATCCTACGATAGTAATATATTTTGAGTCTTTTTAACCCTTCAATGATTTTGAAATTGATTGTATGTTAAAGGGAGCAAGGAGCCAACACCAAGATGGTGGTGGGCAACCTTTCTCATTCTGTCATCATCCCAACCTTTGAATGAGGAGGATTTAATTGTAGCTGTTATTTCCTGCATATGTGTCAATCCCTTTCTAGGCCGTTCCTCCAATTGCCATGGCATCAGCTCTGCTGAAACGCCTGTCATTGGCTCTGAGACCCATTCAACAATTATACCCAGCTTCAACACTTGTCCATCTCTCTTATTCTTCTAGTCCAGCAGGTTTGCTGGAAAGTGAAACCTGAAAACCCAATGAACTTAACCAACTCATGCAGCTAAAACTTGAACCCACAATACCCTTAATCCCATTTTGATTGTCAACAGTAGTTGCTTCTGCTATGCGATATACACAGTTGGCAGTTGCTGCCACTGTGAGCATGTTTCTCTAGTTGGTGTTAGGGATATGCCCACACTCCTATAGTTGGTTTTGATGATAACAAACATATGAAGGTATTTCAAAATTTTCCTTCAAGTATTGTTTTGTAGAGACTTCATATCAAAGATCGAATTTGGTGAATGAAAGGAATAAATGAAGATTGAAGTTATCAAATAAAGAGTGTCAACAAGTTAGCATCAATGCTTGAAGAAGATATCACAAGAATTTAAGCTTCAAGATGTCAAGACATGAAGCTCAAAGACATGGAATTGCAAACAAGAAGAAAAGAAGATGAAGTGCCAAAGAGTGGAAGGTTCAAGTGAAGAAGAAGACCACTATGATAGATTGGTCCTTTTTAATGTAATTTAAAACTTCCATATATATATATATGTGCATTCACCACATGCATATGCATTGCATCATACTAGAATGACCATAGAGCATACCTTGACCAAGTATGGAGAGTCTCTAAGTGGTGAGGAACATATTAGGAAAAATATGTTCTAGTGAAATTCTGTGAAAATCACATTAATATGACTTAATGATATTTTGGATAATCTTAGAGTGGGTATCAGGAGATAAAACCTTCATAGAAGTTGTAGAAAATCGAGTCACGATTTCAATGTAACTAATTTTAGATTATTCTGAGATTGTACAAAAAAGTTATGATCAAAACACTAACAAATGATTAGTATGACAGAGTTCTGTCAAAACAGAGTCTGTCATGTTGGCGGTCGACCGGCTGGAAGCCCCGGTCGACCGGAACTGTTTGAGACCATAGATGGTAGACCAGTGACTACCTAAAAGTATCCCAATGGCTATATTTTGCTATAATGGCTCTTTCCGATCAATCGACTACCGATGGCGATTGATCGGTGGTCCCAGAATATGACCGTTAGAGCCTGATTTCCTACCTATAATGCTCTCCTAAGATCACCTATAAATACCTCTAATGCTACTCATTAATTACCAATTAATCTTAACTTTAGAGAAGCATTATTTGAGCATTAGAAGTGAGAATTGATCTACACCATCTCTTGAGTTCAAGTTCTTTATTTTACATTCAAGAGAAACTCATCAAGACCATCTACAAGTCTTCATCTACATCTTGCATTTATTCTATCATCATTGCATATTTTATTTACACCACACTAAAGGTAATTCCCTTTTATTCCACTTCTCCATATTTATTTTTGTTTTTACAATTCTAGATTGTACTTAGGATTGTAAGGATCCTCTTATCCTTAAAAGAGTATAAGGTGCCTCTCTACCTTAAAGGAGATTATAAAGGTGTCTCTCTGCCTATAAAGGGGATTTGTAAGGATACTCTTATCCATAAAAAGATTGTAAATGTTTTCTTCCCTACCTACTGTACTGAAAGGGAGAATTAGTGGAATACCTTACAAGAGGATTCTTGTAGGGAATGGACTAGACTCGGATTGAGTCGAACCACTATATATCTTGTGTTGTGTAATTGTACCTATTTTACTTATTTTGTATCATTTTTAATTTGCAATCACACTTGGGACCTATACATAAAAAAGAGTTAAAATTTCCACTAGTATAATCTATTCACCCCCTCTAGGTTATTTTAATTGGTATCAGAGCGGGAGCTCAATATATAAGACTAATTGTCTTAAAGTGAGTCAAAGACTATGATCACATTTAATTGACCACTTGAAGGAATGGATGCATCTAGGCCTCCATACTTCAATAGAGAAAACTTCTCCTTCTGGAAATGTAGATTTAAGAATTTTATTTATGGATATAATTTTCTTGTTTCGAGAACTATAGAAAGAGAATCATATGTCATCACCAAAATTGTAAATGGAAAGACAGTGCCAAATGATGAATCAGAATTGATAGTTAATGATCTAGTACTTCTTCAATACAATTTCAGGGTTCTCACCTACCTCCAATGTGCTTTAAATGAGGAAGAATTTAACAGAGTATGTGTGAAAACCTCAAAGAAATTTGGGACACACTTGTAGTAACACATGAAGGTACTACAGAGGTAAGAGAAAGAAAAGTAGACATGTTTATACAAGAATATGAATGATTTCAAATGCATGAATATCAAAATATTTCTGACATGTTTACTAGATTTACTAATATTGTAAATTCCTTGAAAGGACTTGGTAAGACTTACACCAACTCTGCGATGGCCAGAAAAATTCTTAGGTCACTTCCTCCCAAGTGAAAACCAAAGACGACTGCTATCAATGAAGTCCGAGACTTGAACGAGATAAGTTTATATGAATTAATGGGCTCACCTCTTACCCATGAAAAGGATCTCTATGAAGAATTCAAGAAAGCATATCCCAAATTCATTGCTTTCAAAGCATCCAAAGAATTGGATGAAGAAAGTGGAGAAGAGAATGATGAGGAAGTCTCATCGGATGAAGATGAAAGTGCCTCCGATGAAGTCACAGACCTTGCCTTAATGGCTCATGGAGACAAAGAACAAGAGGTAAGGTCTCAATCTCATTATTTAGATACTTCAAATAATGAATCTAATGATGATGATTTTCAACAAGCTTTTGCAACTTTATATGAAGAAAGCTTGAAACTTGAGACTGAAAAATATAATTTGGAAAATGAGGTTCTTTCTCTCAACAAGAGGATAGAATCCCTGTCATCTAAAATATATGAACTTGAGGACGATAACTCAAAGTTAACTACCATATTTCATACATTTACTAAAGGTCAAAAGACTTTGGATACATTATTAGAATCCCAATGCAAAAGTCCTCAAGACAAAGAAGGACTTGGTTATGATGATGGAACCTCACCTCAAGGAAAAGAAAAAGAAAATGTAGTTTCTCCAATGAGAAGAAATCCTCATTATGACCAAAGGCAAGTTTAAAAAAGGAATAACATCCATTATGCATATTATTATACTCCCTCCAAGAGGCATGATAGACCTCAAAGGAATTTCAAATCTCAAAGGAATTTGAGACTACATACTCCCTATTGGCCACAAACAGATCATAGATCACATACTCCACAACAATCATATGCACCACAAAGGCCTTATCCACTTTACAGACCATATAAGACTTAAAGAGATGTTAAATCTTATAGATCACCTGCATATTATGAAATATATGATTCACAAAGGGTATACACATCATTTAGACCTCACACACCCAAAAGGGTTTGGAAATCGAAGGGATATTTTGATTGTAACATGGATGGACCCTTGAGATTATGGGGACCAATATATGCTTGATTCTATTGGCTTAAAGAGCCAAAGTAAAAGATGGATGATGCATTGATGGTTGTTTTGGTATCATTAGAGATGGATGAAATATCCTACTCCAAAAGGTTCTCTGATAGATATATTTGCTGGAAGATTTGAAACAGTAGAATGTTTGTCAAAATTGGCAATGATTGGCATCATCAACCATCTTAGAATTTTTAATGATCTATCTTGCTTGAATGTATGGTAGCTTCATTGACATCTATTGCATATTTTTAGGGGGAGCTTCACCTTAATACTCGTTTTTTGAATGCATTTTTACATGATGCATATGCTTAGAGGGAGCATGTTTTAGTCTTGACTATATGCTTATTTTTTTTTTTAAGCATACCCTTAGAGGGAGCTATTTTGCCCACACTCCTTGTCAAGGTTAAAAAGGGGGAAAGACAATATAGAGACTTTTAACCCCACTTTTTGCTGTTGACAAAGGGAGAGAAATTATGAAATGATTCTCCAACTTATTGATAATTAATTATTTATTTTATTTGCGAATCATCTGTTTGTCATCATTAAAAAAAGAGAGATTGTTAGGGATATGCCCACACTCCTATAGTTGATTTTGATGATAACAAACATATGAAGGTATTTCACAATTTTCCTTCAAGTATTGTTTTGTAGAGACTTCACATCAAAGATCGAATTTGGTGAATGAAAGGAAGAAATGGAGATTGAAGTCATCAAATGAAGAGTATCAACAAGTTGGCATCAATGCTTGAAGAAGATATCATAAGAATTTAAGCTTCAAGATGTCAAGACATGAAGCTCAAAGACATGGAATTACAAACAAGAAGAAAAGAAGATGAAGTGCCAAAGAGTGGAAGGTTCAAGTGAAGAAGAAGACCACTAGGATAGATTGATCATTTTTAATGTAATTTAAAACTTTCACATACATATGTGCACTCACCACATGCATGTGCATTACATCATACTAGAATGACGATAGAGCATACCTTGACCAAGTATGGAGAGTCTCTAAGTGGTGAGGAACATATTAGGAAAAATGTGTTCTAGTGAAATTCTGTGAAAACCACATTAACTTGACTTAATGGTATTTTGGACAATCTTAGAGTGGGTATCAAGAGATGAAACCTTCATAGAAGTTGTAGGAAATCGAGTCACGATTTCAACGCAATTAATTTTATGTCATTTCTAGGTCGGACAAAAACGTTATGATAAAAAAACTAACATCTAGTCAGTATGACAGCGTTCTGTCAAAACATAGTCTGTCATGTTGGCGGTAAATTGGCTGGAAGCCCCGATCGATTGGAACTGTTCAATACCATATACGATTGATCGGTAAAAAGTCTCAATCGATCGATGACTACCTGAAAGTGCCCCAACGGCTATATTTTGCTATAACGGCTCTTTTCAGTCGACCGGCTACCGATGGCGGTCGACCGGCTACCGATGGTGGTCGACCGGTGGTCCCAGAATACAACCGTTAGAGCCTAATTTCCTGCCTATAATGCTTTCCTAAACTCATCTATAAATACCTCTAATGCTACTCATTAATTAACAATTAATCCCAACTTTAGAGAAACATTATTTGAGCATTAGAAGTGAGAATTGGTCCACACCATCTTTTGAGTTCAAGTTCTTTATTTTACATTCAAGAGGAACTCAAGACCATCTACAAGTCTTCATCTACATCTTGGCATTTACATTATAAGCATGAAGAAGACTTCAAAAGATGCATTCATTCTATCATCATTGTATATTTCATTTGCACCACACCGGAGGTAATTCTCTTTTATTCTACTTCTCCATATTTATTTCTGTTTTTACAATTCTAGACTGTACTTAGGATTGTAAGGATCCTCTTATCCTTAAAAGAGTATAAGGTGTCTTTCTACCTTAAAGGAGATTGTAAGGGTGCCTGTCTGCCTATAAAGGGGATTTGTAAGGATACACTTATCCATAAAAAGATTGTAAATATTTTATTTCCTACCTACCGTACTAAAAGGGAGAACTAGTGGAATACCTTGCAAGAGGATTCTTGTAGGGAGTGGACTAGACTCGGATTGAGTCGAACCACTATATATCTTGTGTTGTGTGATTGTGCCTATTTTACTTATTCCGCATCGTTTTTAATTTACAATCACACTTGGGACCTATACATAAAAAAGAGTTAAAATTTCCACTAGTATAACCTATTCACCCCCCTTCTAGATTATTTTAGTTGGTTGCTTCAGGACATGGTGAGATGATAACTTTGGAATGGATAGTTGGGCTGATTAGAGAGTGGAAGGGCTGTGCGCTATGCTAGTGCTGGTTCTCTTGTCCTGAATTTAATTGAAAAAAAATAAAAATGGAGGAGAAAAAATTGCCAAAACCTACACTTGAGAAGGCTGCACAAAGTGTCATAGCAGCATGAGGAGTAGTGACTCATGCATTTGTTTCTAGGTGGATTCCTTCAGTTGGATCTTGTTCCTGTGGGAAAGGTCAAGTAGGCTGAACCACTTATCCTTCTATAGACCTCAAAAGGTTGAGTTGCCATTCTCTATGTTATATGATATTGTGCAAGAAATTGAGCGTGCTATCAATTTACCATTGTAATTGAAGGCCAAAATCTTGGGTAGACTTCTATGATCATACATTGATAACCAACCCCTATTGGTATTCGCCTTGATGACCTTTAGCATGTAATGGGTGATCCAAACCTTTTTCAGTTCCATCGTTTGTACAAGTTTGCTAAATCATAGTTATCTTGAATTTTCGCTCTCTATCATCTACAGCTCCATTAGCATGTCAAGAATAAGCGCTTAAGCTTCCTTGATTTTCAATATGGCCTTTCGAAGAGGTTGCTACCAAATGCTACCCAGTTGGGGTCCTTAAACTCCAGGCAATACTCTGGGTTGTCACGTGGTTTCCAGCCGAATGCCAAATGAGATGAAGCGAGTTTTCGACAAGTTAGATTCCAACAAGGATGGGAAGATCTCTTTCGAGGAATATTGCTCACTTTTGAAGGCACTGGGGAAGCCTCGTGTGGATCGTGCAAGTGGAGAAGATATTTCAGGTTGCTGATTTGGATGGAGATGGGATTCATTGATTTCAAAGAATTCATGAATGTTCAGCACAAGGGAGGTGGGATACGGACGATGGACATACGCAATTCCCTGTTGAACTGTTCAGGCATCTAAATGGGCAGATTGGGGGATTTGTGGGCTTTACCATGGCCCATTTCAACTTACTAATACAAAACAATAATTAAAAAAAGAGCAAGCATTTCCTGTCCAATAGTGGTGGTGGTGGTGGTGGTGGTGGACTAAGGCTCTATTTGACCACGTTTTGTTTCTGTCGTTTCTATATTTTCTTGTTTCCATAAACGGAGAAACGACCTAAATAGCATTTGATAAAGTCATTCCGTTTCTCTTGTTTTTAAAAATATAAATCAAAATTTATATCCATTTCTATTCCTAGAAACGCAAGTGATGAAACAAGTCATACATGTTTTGCCGTTTCTAGAAAAAACTTTGGACGACAACCATTGTAAAAAGCCCTATAAAAATTCTGATGTTCCCAAAAGTAGTGAAAGAAAAGCCACTGAAGGCCATCTTCTTTAGCAGCGGAAAGGACAATCGTCATCCACCACCGAAGGCTGCCTTCCTTCTTCTCCTTTCACTTCGATCCATCTTTGATCTTGGGAAAAAACAATTCAAGAAACAATTTTATCAAACACCCAAAAATCTATTTCTGTTCTTAGAAACGAGAAAAGTCATTTCTGCTGTTTCTAGACATAAAAACGGTAGGAACATTGTCAATCGGTGCCTAAGATAGCCGGGGAGAGCCAATGAGGGGCGACATAACGGTTTTGCAAATAAGGAGATAGAGAGGTCATTTTATATGAGGAATAGAGATAGAGAGGAGGTGTCTTTAAATACCTTCCATCCCAAGGACAATAAACATTCTCTGTTAAAAAAAAAAGAGCTCATCAGGTTCTCGTACGAGAAAAGCCTTTTGATGGATTCCATATGTGTGGATGAGATCGTACGAGAATCCAATCCACTCTTAAAAAAACATAGGGAATTGAATCTCTAATGGGGATTCTAAGGGTAGGGCTTATTTTTTTTTTTCCAGTTCTTGTCCGTTGCCAACTCTAGATGTCACCGTCATCATACCTACCACACGAACACTAGGATAGCCTAGTGATGGCAGCTTCGGCTTGAAGAACTGGCGTCCAAGGGAGGAGGTTGTAGGATTAAACATTGCCATATGCTTAGTATGTGTCGGTGTGTATGTATATATAGGAGTAGGTGGCCGTTGGCCCTACAAGCACCCAGTAGTGGCGCTTAATAGAATAGAGTAACAAAAAAAGAAAAAAGAAAAAAAAAGTTATCCACCACCGTCATCATCATTGTTAAGAAAGTAAATTACTTGTGAGTCTAGCCCATAGTTTTGGTACTTCAGCTAGGTATTTTAAGCTCTGATCAACGTTAGGTAGTAAGATAGAGAGCATAAATAATATTGTACTTTTAGCTCTTTTAAAGTTTTTATTTACCATGACAAAGAAAAAAGAAAAAAGAAAAAATAAATTGTGTTTAATTTATTTTGAAAGTAAATATGTACCAGATACAAATGTCAAATTTTCAAAAATTTTCAATATATAAATGAAAAATTTTAATTACCTATTACCCAATCTCTATCATTGGAAAAGTTTTTCTGCAGTGTGGGTTGAAGGAAAAGTATATCCATTTAGGATTATAAATGCTTTGCCCTTTAATAATAACCTATTGCTTTTCACTGATACCCTCTGCACACTATTCGAAGGATATGATTTGGAAGATGAGAAAGACCTAAGCTATGATCAGTAGTTGATCAGGTAGATTAGACTGTAAAAATGTCATTACTAGCTACTATATTACAGTTCATAAGTGAAGCATATATGATTAAACTGCATGAATAGGCAATAATTAAATTAAGGTATAAGAAAAGTGATTCCCCATTGCCTTTGCATGAAGTTGAGGAGCTCCTTGAGTTCCATGTCTCCACTGATGTATCCATTTTGGTCAAGATCCGTTCGGGACATTGCAACACGGGCTTTCCATCAGTAGAATTGGAAACCGAGGCTTCGCAGGGCTTCTTCTTTCTCTTTTTTGCTCATGCGACCATCACTGTTGATGTCAATACGCTTCACCCATTCCATGAACTCATCAGGAGTCATGGGAATAACAAGAAGATGGTGCATATGTGAGCTAGCTAGGACTTAGACAAGAAGAATGTATATGCTATATAGATAGGTACAGTATATATATGCAGTACAGATTAATAAAGAGAGACAACTAAAGAAAGAAGAGAAAGGGTCTGTCACACACCAAGGAGAGAAGTTTATTAGGTTTGTGTTTTAATTTATTAGAGCCCCAAAATGGATTACTGCTTCCCTTCTTCTTTTATGGGTACTCATGAGTATTTTTATTAGGTTACCTTTAGTACTCCATTACCTTTATTCCTACTTACTGGACTTTGGACCTCAAGCTTATTAACTTAACAAAGCAACTCAAAATCCAAGTGTCCTATCTAACTTGATGAACAAGTAAGTTCGATTCTCCACTTCTTTTTTGTTACTTTGAAGACCAATGAATAATAGAATCTTAGACTAGCTAGAGATGGAACTGTCCTAAGAAAAAAATATTAAAGAAGAGGGCATTGGCCAAGGCATTCTTCTTTTGTCTCTTGTTAAGAAAACCACAACCTCAGCCCTTGCTATTTCCTCCGTGGGCTGCTCTCTCTCAATCTGAACTAGTTAAAAGAGGACTTGTCAAGCACTGAAGCCATGGCTGAACTATTTTGACCACAGTTTGGAAATTAAATTCCAACGGAGAAAACAGATTCTTCACCCTCAGGAGCTTCGAAGTAACTCATCCTTATTGGCCCCAAGGACAAGGTGACTCAAGGGGTAGATCAGTTGGCAAAGACGAATATCTCACTATTATTGAACTAAAAAAATCTTATAATTAAGAGGTGATGAGTATCAATTCTTAAAAAAAAAAAAAAAAATCATTGTAAAGTAAGGTGGTTCCATGATTGTACTTAGGGAATTTAAAGTATTCGGTTCATGGACTTTGGTGTAATTTTGTATTGACCAATATGTATTGATATTGATGGTAATAGATATTGATATGCATTGGTTGATATGTTTTCAATTCTTATAAAAATAGAAAATAAGTGGGGAGAAGTGAACTATATATGGAGTGCGTCACAAGATGACACACCAATTGCTTTCGCAGAAGTATGACGCCTTATGGGATCTAGCTTTGGGAGTGGATAAGATCGATGCCTTCCTCCACAAATATTTATAAGATTTTAGAATTCACATGTGCAGCCAAAAGAATATATTCTCCATCACTAATATAAGACCACGACTTCTCTTTATTTAGTCTACGTGCGCATAAGGGTTAGTGGATATGCTAGCCACCTCCATCAAAGTAAGATATTTTGCGATCTTTTCTTGTAGTGGCATAATGTTTAGTGCATATGCTGCCTCCATGGAAGTGACATTAATTGTGCTATCACCTCATTTGGCTCACTTTTCATACAAACAATAGTGTTGAGGGTACCACTTTCTACACGCTGATCAAAGTAATAGAACTCAAATTTTGTGGACAAGTAGATTCGTTGATTCCTCTACTGATCGTATGTTGAGTCTTAATTCTATTGGAGTTTGACTACAATGTTGCAAAACATAGCATTGAAATTCTAGGGTATGAAAGCGTAAACGATGGTGATTGAAATGGTACTATAGATAAGCATGGATATTTCATGTGAATGCATATCAATTGGTTGTTTGATTGAATTAGATTTTTCATGATACAAACTAAATAACCATATCAGCTATCTACGTGAAAAAAAAAAAAAAAAAGGGTATTTGGGTGTGTGGAAACGGATTCCTAGTCCCATCACATGTATTTAAAAATAATTTCCCATAAAGTTGGAGAACAGAAAATAACTGATAATTCTCTATTCTGATCTTCAACAGATCTTGCCTTCTAGGGCTTGAATCAAATCCAAGATATGACTTCCACTTCGAATACATGTCATTCATTTGGAGACATGAGCTTACAATACTTAGGCAAATCTTTGAGCCCCATATTAACCGGTTAATTACAATGTATTTCTCTTACGTGTGCTGTTTAACCTTATAATGATAAGGTGATTTTTTGGTATTTAAAATAGGGGAAAGGCCTGGGCACATTGCTCAGTGTACTGCAAGTTACTGGCGGCTGTGTCTATCTCTTTCTTTCTCCCATTGAAAAGACTCATACCTCTCCAGCATGATGCCCCATTCTGCAATGCATGCAAGCGGTGTATCTATCCTTCTCTCTTAAAATTGATATAGAATTATCTTAGTACATCGGTCTTTTGAGCCCCATGCAAATGTAAAAAAGAAAAAAAGATATATAAAAAAAAGAAAAAATCCAACAATAATGGAATTTTCCTTGTCTACTTTGAGTTTTCGTGGGTGAGTAAAAAGGACTTGTGGACACGTATCATGCAACCCTGCAAGGGCACAAAAGCATCAAAGCATATCTCAGAGTGTTCAAGTCAAGAAAAGGTGAGGTGGTTGTTCCCCGGTCACAACTTTAAATATTCAGTTAGTGAAGATTTGAAGCATCCTTCTACAATGTATAAAAATATTAATAGGAAAAATGGTTTATGTCACAGAGTGTAGCTCTTGCGCCAGTCCCTTATGTCTCCCTCTCTTTTTTCTTGTAAAATGATCTTCCTGTCTATTATAAATTGAAATGAATGAGAGATGTTGATTAGGACTCACACATGTGTGAGAGTTACGCTCTCGAACAGAAAACATCTACCTGAATAAATAATCATAAAGCCAAAAGGTATTTATAGATTGTGCAAACTAAAGATGAACCTAAATGAGTACTGATGATGATGATTCAAGACAATATGCGCTTAATTTATTATTAGAGGAATCAATCCTTCAAATCAAATAAGGTAATTTTACGAGAAAGAGCTGTTTGGCTTGGATTTTTATCACTGTTTGTTGGCTTGAGTAGTCATATATATGCTTTATATATCTATAAATCAAAGGCAAAATGTCCACAGAATTTTGGTGCCAGCTTAGCTACTGTTGCTGCCAAAAAACCCCACGAGTTGGTCCCGCACAAGCACAGACGGTGGAGGCCCGGAGCTTTGTCCGGGGTTAGTCCTCCGACGCTCAAGTTAGGGTCGGCCGCACAGTTTTCAGTAAGGGAGTAATGTTGAGGGTCTGAGAGCTTACCTCTTTCCTTCCTCTTGGCCTCCTTATATGCTTCTTCGGGGCTAGGGTTTCCTCTTGCCTTCTGGGGTCCACCTTCCTCTCTCTCCCCGTCCTGCTCCAATACCTTTGTCCTCCTTGTGGGGAATATTCCCCTCATGCAAATGATGTGACAGAGCGTGATAGAGTCTTCGTACTCCCTACCTGGCGGGCGACACGTGTCCTGGTGGGCGACGCGTGTCCTCACCCTACTGAGCCGTATGATTTGGCTATATCAGCTACTACGTGGCATCGTATGCCCAATGGAGTGCTTTTGTAACTAATAGTGGATAGAGAAGAAAAGGTATAAGATACGACAGCCATCTAAACAACATTAGAGAGAACTCAATTAAATTGGATGCCTCTAGAGATGCCCATCAAGAAACACCTTTCTAAGTGGCAGAAATCTTTTCCCTCGGGTGCCGAGGGATGAAAAAAGAATTAGGGGAAAAAAAAATGCACGCTGGTCATGTAGTTCTTAGGTCTAGACATAAAGGAGGTGAAATAATGATTCCACACTTGTGAAATATATAAAATGTATCCACCTTCTTTGCAGTCCCTATGCACCCGTTCATTGGGCTGTGTTGATGCAAGTGTCATGCGAAACATGATCTGATAGTATTGTAGGGAAGGTTGTGTCAGATTATTGAGAGAGCAAACCTCAGTGTTGCCTTCTTGATAAGAGAACTTTCAATCTATCACCTGTATGAAATATTCCTGATACCTGAAACAAAGATTGTTAGAAAAATTGGTGGGTTGAGTCGTGTCACTTGACACTGTCCTTAAGACCGTAGATACCCCCTATGGTGCAACCGGGAATATTGCAAATCGGCCTCCAAGATAAAACAGCCCGATGGCTCCCCCAGTAATCGTGCACTCGACTATTGGACCCCTTCGAATGCTATAGGGTTGTGCTCAAACTAGAAAACAAAACACTCACACAATGGACATGTTAAAATCCAACAAAACCCAAGAGAAGCAAAATTAAGAACACACTTGAATAACTCAAATGACTTGTTCCGTATTTTACAAATGCTAATGCTCCCCCTATTTATAAGACAATTTGGATGACGAGTAAAAGAAAGGAATTAAAGAACTTTAAAATCAAAGTGAATAAATTGATACTTAAAGATATGAGATTAAAGATCTCTCAAATTTAATCTCTCAAAAACTGAAGAATTGCTTCCTCAAGAAGCTTCTGTGTAGAGATATAAAGTGTCTCAAAAACTTAAAAGAGAAAATGCCTTAAGGAGCTTCAAAGGATAAATTACGTACTAGCAACTGTAGTATTTAATAACCATTTTATAGAGAGACTTAAAAAATCTCCAAAACTGAAGGAACAAGTGTTTTGAATCTTAATTTCTGTTTTAAAACTTGCATTAAAAACCAACAAGTATTCTTCTTCCTAAAAAGTTAATATAGTGAGACCCACATGTTAAGTTTGTCTCGAATTCTTGACCCATTTTGAAGATTGACCCGCTTCGATATATTTTGGTGGCGACCCGAATGAAAAGTTTTCTGAGATTTGTGTTGGAAGCAGAGGGGTTTGACCGATAGGACCAGCTTGACCGCGACCTGATGGGTCGACCCGCGACTTGGAGTATATAATGTACTGTTGTCTTATTGAGAAAATCATTGTAATTTGGAGGTTTTTTTCGAGCTAGGGTTTTAATGTGAGTTTTCTCGCCGTTGCTTGGGTGTAATCTCTTTTCTGCATAGTATCTTCTTTGCTCGAGGATGTAGCACACCGCATCGGTGTGTGAGCCTTGTTAAATCTTTGTGTTGTGCGGATCTATTATCTGTTTATTTTCTTACTTTTCTTGGTATTTGCTCTAACACCACATTCTTTGAGCACATCAAATAAACAAATAACGTACATGAAGTAAAAAAATCCTTACCAAAAAAAAAAAATTAATAAATGCAAAAATCACTTCATGTACTTGTAAATTCCCCAGACGCGGTAGTCTAGTAGTCTCTGAGTGTAGGAAGTTAGAATCCTGTCAAGGCGACATGTTAGTTGATCAGTTAGAATCCAAAATTTCTGTACAAAAAGGTCTTGTGGCACCAAACTACTTGGTCAAATTTAAGTTCAATTAGAATAGGTTGCGTGAAAGTATTACAAAGCTTGAAGATTCCTTATACTTTGAGAAACAATTAATTAGATGACCAATAATATAAAAGGAAAGAAGTTAATATATTGAGGTGTTTAAATGATTGAGTAATCCTTTGAAATTTGATCTGTATAATCGATTTAAATAATGTCCTTTCTATAAAAACAGTCAGATAATAAAATTATCATTCCACGTGACACATTAGATGGTTAGTCCATGGAGGCTTCCATAGTTGAACCAACCCCACAATAATATTTAGCTAAAAAAGGGGAGGCATAATAGCAAGATAGAGACAAATATATTAAAGATGACAATAATAATACACATCTCAGTTCTTAGTTCAAGTAATTTCCTTCACTACAAGAACAAGACCTGGGTGGGTTCCTTCACAAGATGATCCCTCATGAGTTCCATGGGGCTAGAAGATTTATATATAGTCCCCCCCCCCCCCCACCCCCCTAAAAAAAAAAAAAACCCAATTGCTCTCTCATGCATTTGTACTAAACAAAGGTGATTCCCAATTTGTTATGGATGTAGTAGAAGATCTCCCTCAACTCTCTCTCTCTCCACTGATATATCCGTCTCCGTTGGCATCAGCTTTTGCAATGGCGGACCAAGCTTTCAAGAAGCAGAATCGAAACCCAAGTTTCCTTAGACCTTCTTCCAGCTCTTTTCTGCTTATGCAACCATCACCATTGGCATCTATACGCTTCGCCCACTGCCAAAACTTCTGTGGAGGCTCTGTCGTGGTGGGATAATGGACAACACGATGCGTGGACATGGACAAGTTAATCTCAGAAATCTGAGTTTCAGTATTCACCTTTGGTGGATTTGAAACAAAAGCATTCATCCTAAGAAGATGAGGCATTGTAATCTAGATCAGGAACCCCTTAGAAAAATAAGAGGTGAAGCTAGCTAGCTACAAAGTACAAGAAGCCCTACAAGGAGAGAAGGACACATGCTCTCTTTTGGAGGTGAGTCATGAGTGACTTCTTCCTTATGGGTATTTTCTTGGCCGTCAAGGTCTTCATGGACATTGGAAGACACCTTTGTTCTCGGTCTAAATTGTACCAAATTCGACTACCTGGTCCAATCAGAGCAAGGCCATTTTATCTTGGAGAATGATTTCGTCTTCCCTATGGTGTCAAACTCAAAACTATCTATTTGTTTGATATCAATTTTTCGGTTCAGTTTTGATTCGGTTCATCGAAACTAAATTGAAATATTGAATAATTTCAATTACCACATGCCAAAATCGAACTGAATTGGTTCGGTTTTATTAGGTTTCTATTCAATTTTCTATATTCGTTGCATTTGGTTTTTATTCGGTTCAAATTAGGGTTAAGTCAAATAACCTGTTGGAGCAAATATAGTTGAGAAAGAAATTACAACCTCGTGAAAATACAGTTCCACATAATGTCAACGCTGGTACCTTTAAATCTTTCTCACTTCGGAAAATCAAACCAAGTCCATTATCTTGCAAAGACATCATTAAATACACTGACGCGAAGGTTACAAACTTACATTTTTGGACATTGAAAAATTGCATAGACGCTTTACGGGCATCGGTGTATTTCTGTGCAATGGCGCCGGGTAAGGGTCTCAATTTCAAACCGAAACCGAATACCAAAACTGAAACCGAGCCCAATTAACCGGACTGAACTGAACCGAATCAATTCGGTTCATATTCGGTATGAGTATGTAAGTATTGCTATTCGGTTTGGTTTGGTTTCGGTTTAAGACGTTAAAACCATCGGTTTGGAACTGAAACCAAACCGAATTACTCTTAAAAGTTTAAACAAAAAAAAAAAACCCTACTATCGCTAAGACTTAGGAGGGATTTTCTATATTCCCTTTTGAGTTTTAGACTCTTAGAGAAGGTTGGGCGCGACTCTGAGTGACTCTTCACTTCTTCTTCAGTCCACCTTCTTCCCTCCCATCTTCTTCTTCTTTTCTAGGCGTTAGGTTCGTTAGAGAATAGCTTGCGGCTTGCATCCATGATCCATCTAAGGTAATTCTTCTTTTACTTTTACTTTTTTATTAAAAAAAAAGTGTGTTCTATCATTCTGTTGTTCCCTTATGAAAACACTTTTCTGATTTTTTCTAATGTTCTTGATATTAGGTAGTTTTTAGCTTTACCTCTTGTGGCATAACCGAATTAAAACCAAGGTACAGAACCGAATTAAAATCGAATATCAGAACCAAAATCAAAACTGAATCGAACCGAATTGAATCGGTTTGAGTATCCAAATATAGAACCAAGTTAGTTCTCGGTTTGGTTATGGTCCACCATATTGTTATTTGAAACCGAACTGAAACCGAACCGATTGACACCCTTAGCGCCAGGAGACCCCGGAATGGGAGTAATGGAGCCAGGAGTCCTAGGACTGGGAGAGCTAGGAATAGGATCAATATTTTTGGGAGGCCCAGGAACAGGGATAATGCTTCCAGGAGTGCCAGAAATGGGCGCAACTCCTACCTTCGAGTAAAGAGATTTCTCCCTTACAATTTAAACCAAAGCTGTAGCAACGACAACCACAACCAGAAACGGGCGCAGCTCCTCCTTCTCTACGATGAGAAGGAGGTCGACTCTGAGATGAAAAAGGAGAAGGGAGCATATCTGCTCTGAGATGAGAAGGAGAGAAGGAGGAGAGGAGTCCACAGGTGATCGACGGGGAAGAGGGAAGGAGGAGATGAGGAATGAGTCTCAAACCCAATAGCTTTTCCAAGTTGTTTTACCGACAAATTTGAGGGTAAAATTTCCATCTAATTTTCCAGAAAATGGTAGCCTTGTTGTAAAATTTTACCAGATGAAAAATTTTCCAAACTAGAAAACAAACAAGGAAAAATCTGATTTTACGGTAAAATTTTACAGAGAAATTTTCTAAACCGAAACAAATGGAGCCTAAGGAAAGATAGTTTGGACCTCGTCAATGGGGGTGCTAGTGTAATCATGACCTAAGAGACCAATGAAATGGTCACATCACCCATGCATGGAGAAGGTCATTCTTTGCAGATGAAGGAACTTCATAATTTCTTTGTAGGTAAAATTCTTAAGAACATTGCCTTGATAAGTTTATTAAAAATAATTTCTTCACAATTGATTAGTGTGTAACACTTTGCGCATCAAGTTTCATGTGATAGGCGTGGCATAATACAAATTTAATTAGTTATAGCAAAATTTTAGATTATTATAAACATTTTTATCTTGTAAGACAAATGACAAACAACTATTAAAAACATTCCTACAATGATATTTTACATCATATTTTTACCTCCAAAAAAATAAGGTTGCTGATATAATTATCAACACAGTGTACGAAAATTCGACTAAATTCCATTCCATGGTTAATGAAACATTGTATTTCATCTTCCACATGTCATTTCCATTCATGCTAATCAATAGATATCGTACTACCAAAAAAGCAATATCCCTTAACCTTTGCATCTTCAACTCTTCAAGATGATCGATGTGTCCGGCGGCCATATGTGGATCCCACCACACAAACTGACCCTAATAAGGTCGATTCCCATTATGTTTAGAGGACATATTGCCAACCCTGTTTGAAATGATCATCTGAAGGTTGAAAAGAAGAAGAAGAAGAAATGTTGCCCACCATTAGAGCAAGCTTTACGTTTTTTTTTTTTTTTGGCTAAGATAGAGTAAGCTCTTGCATAATAGCACTGCAGTGACAACAATATATGAAAGCAGGTGGTGCATCATCAGTTGACGCACGCACTACTATTCACTACTCACTACATAAAAACAGCTCAGATGGTTGGGAGACAAATATCATAACCCATTCGATCAGAACTATTTATTAATTCATTTTAAGATGCTTCGTAAGCCATAAGCCTGCAAGTGGGCATGGTATTGATACCTTAGACTAGACCCTGCCGAATCCTATGCCTATAATGAGTGAAGGAAAGACCTCTCCTGTTCTTCAATAATTGTGGGATACCCTAATCCTCTTCCAATATGGTTGCAAGTAGCAGAGATGAGAACATTTGACTACCCCATATCTTTTACTGTTATTGAAGAATGAAGAACGGATAATGCTGGGCTTCGTTAGGAAGGAAACGTTACAATACTTTATTTTTTTTTAGTAGAAAACGCGAGGCCATTCTTCTAGAGATCGGATCAAGATCACGTACGTGAACAATCTCGTACATCCTTGATCCGTGGATTTAAAATCCATTAAACAGAGAGAGAGAGTTATAAATCCACGGACCAAAGACGTACAAGGTTGTTCTAGTTAGTGAACTTGATCCAAATTCCTTCTTCTACTTGTTGGATTCCTTATGTTAACAATATGATACATTATTAGTCAACAACTACATTTTCTTATTTGTAGTGGATATTGCCAAACTCAATCGATAGAAAGACACTTGTCCAAATGAGAGAGAGAGAGAGAGAGAGAGAGAGAGAGAGAGAGAGAGAGAGAGAGAGAGAGAGAGAGAGAGAGAGAGAGAGAGAGACCCACACTTGTCCAAGTGGCGTTTTGGAGGTTGAAGTTTTGAAATATTTTTTAGGACCATATGGGTATTTTAGTAAATTACTTATATAAGGTTTTCACTATATACTTATAGAAATGGTTTTTTCTATAAGCAATATAGGTGTGAGGATGAGTAAGTGTAACACTATTCTCTTTTGATAGTGAAGCATATCTCATCTCACCGTAGATGTAGGCTATCTTATTGAACCACGTAAAAAAATCCTTATTTATGACTTTGTGATCATTTGTTTGCAATTCTCATTTGTTTTTATAGATTGTTTTAGGTTCTCATTTTCTACATGGACATTAGAGTTGATGAACCTCTTCCATCATTTATCCGAAAGAGGGGGAAAAAATCCTCTTCCATTTCAAGTTCGAAAGTTTTTGTCAAAAAAATATTTGTTATCAGATCCATCCTATGTGTCAAGTTTTATACCCAGCAAGCTTGAAGGAGAAGCTAGTGTAACCAGGTTTGGTGAGAATTTGTTCTTGTAGTAGTACTAAGGCTCGATCAAGAGGTCACTTAACAAAGAAATCACAACATAGTCCCATGGTTCTCGTAAGAATGACAATTAGTGGAAGGAAACGAAAGAAGTGATTAACACCTTAATTCCTTATGTGATAATGATTTCCTTTTCAACTTCTAGGATATGGGATTCATATTTGCGATTTGCAAACATGAGGACACTGTGTTCTGCTAGTTTTCCATCACACCAATTAAAAAAATAAAAAATTAAGAACAAGTTACCTAGGACGATAAGCTTGTTAGGACGGCCTAAGTTTTCTAGCATGTGGTAGATTGTGTAATGTTCAAATTATGTCGATGGGTAGCTAGACCTCAAGGTCCCATGCCTATATATGTATCATGTTTTATCCCAAACAACATTCGTTAAGTGATGAAATAAAGCTTTAGTTAGAAATAATTTACAAGAGGTTACATGTCATACTTGAACTATGGCAAAGAAAATATAAAGACATATGCAATACAAGAGAGAGTATATGATTATATTAGGTCATGAAATTTGACATATGGCTAATCTAATCCGAGATGACATATCTATCCAACGGGAAGAATTACCACAACCACCTGCCTCATGGCTAAAAATTGCATGGTGAGCATGTTAACAATTAACAACGTAACAAAATAACAATAATAAAAGAAAAATAAAAAGAAATAACATACACAAGACAATGATTTTTAAGTGTCTCACTCAAGATGGGTTACGTCCACGACCGAGTGTTAAATAAAGACTTCCAATATCTTGATAAATTAAGAAATTACAAATCCTCACCCACCCTTCCTAATGAGATCTATATGGTGTTAAGAAGCATTATAATATTAAAAAAAAAAAAAGTGCGTACCCGATGTATAAGGCCTTACCATGTGCAAGGTTGGGGTCGGGTGATAACTACATAACCTTACCTCGAGAATGTCGAGAGTCTGCTTTGACCACTTGACCACCAAGTCGCAATATTCTTACCTTATCGTTGGACCAAGTGCACCCCTTATCATGTAGAAATCTTATTCCTTTATAAAGCATGAAGAAAGCAATTCCTTTTGGCCAAAAGCATATATATTCGAGTGAGGTAGATGCATAGTGAGATGTAGATGCATTTGAGAGAGCTACTGCTCTCATCTTCAATAGTACTGTTACATAGGGCCTGTTTGATTTTGTTTTAGAACTGTGTTTTTCCTTTTTTCTGTGCTCAGAAATGGAAAAACACCCCAAAAACCATTTGATTTTCTGATTTGTTCACTTGTATTTCAAAATAGAAATAAAAATTTATATCCATTTCTGTGCCTATAAACAGAAATGGAGAAACAAGTCAGGTGAAATGATTGACAACATTATATAGGCACTGTTTGATAATGTTTCTGTGCCTAAAAACGGTAGAAACAATTTTCATGTTTCTAGAAAGAGAAACGGATTTTTTGGTGTTTGGTAAATATGTTTCTTGAATTGAGTAGGGTTGGGTAGATTCCTTGGGTAGTTGTGCATTTTGCTGGGGAATTCGAACTTCAATCCCCAACAATTCAATAATCGATTCATGAGGGTCCGGAGAGAATTGGAAGAAATCCACAAAGGAATCAATGGATGTGAATTTGAGGCTTCCACTAGCAAAGCAAAAATTCGGTATATTCCATCTTGTTTCCCTGAAGAATCTTTGAACTTTGGAAAGCAACCATAAGGTAAATATTGGGTTGGGAGATGCAAAATTTCATCGGGCTCCATCGATCTTTTGGCCCATAAGTTGTTCCAAGAAACGGAAAAACAAGTCTAACTTGTTTCGTTAAACCCGTTTTTAGATAGAAATAAGCATAAATTTCTATTTATGTTTCAAAAAAAAGGTGAAATGAAACAAGTTTTTTAAACAACTTTTCGGTTGTTTTTCCGTTTCTAAGCACAGAAAAACACGTTTTTGAAAAAGTTATTAAATGGTGCCTTATTTTTCTGTTTCTAGAAACAAGTGAGAGGGACAAAAATTGTGAAAGACTCGATACTTCACTCGACCTACCCCAACACAAATCCATTGTTGAAACTTCTCGCTATCCAGAAGCGGCGACTCTAACCTGGTTGTGTGAAGCTCATAATTCTGGGTTGCCTTCATCCTTCTGAAGCTCATCTCCACAAAGTGTACCTACAACTCCAACATCGTGCCTAGCTTCATTTGTGATCTACATATACCTGCAATGTCATGCCTTCACTCGTATCTTAAACCTAATTATATTGTTAAAAATGTTTTAGGAAACTAAAAAATCAAACACCTTTTACAATTCAAAAAATTGTTTCGTACCACAAAAATGGTTCTATTGTTTCTAGACACAAAAACTAGAAAAACAAAATCAAATGGGCTCTACTTGCAGGAAACACAACATTCCACAAGTGAGAAGCGTGAGATAACTATGAAGGAGTTCAAACTGTGGTTAAAGTGCTTCGACGCCGATGGAGATGGGCGTATAAGTAACGAGGAGCTCAAGCAGGCCCTCTGTGCTGTCGATGGACACTGTACCAGTTGAAACGCCAGATGTGGCCTACACAAAGCTGATGCTGATCATAATGGCTTCATTGTTGATGACGAGATCCAAAACCTCGCTACATTTGCAGAGAAGCACTTGGGTGTGAAGATAGTATCTTACTAGTTAACCCTCTCTCTCTCTCTCTCTCTCTCTCTCTCTCTCTCTCTCTCTGTCTGTCTCTGTCTCTCCTTGTGATACCCTAATTTTAAACATGGTTTACTTACATGGCTAACCTGGTTTAACCATGCAGGACCCAAACCAGAGAGGGTTGAGGCAGGTTCCCTATGAACCATGATGGCAAGGGTGACTTTAAACACAGGTTGGCCAAACAAGTCCGAGTCAGTGCCTAAGGAGACGGGTGTACCCAAGTCGTGTACATGCACGTATCATAAGGCCATGTACGGGTAATGCTGGTATGTAGCCATATCCTAAAGTGTATATGTATTATATATCTTGTGTCGAGAGTGAGATACATGCTGAGAGTCGAATTCCATCGAAATCTCAATTGTTTGGCTAAGTTTTGACCAACAGGTGGGCGATCACAGGTGGGCGGACCCGCCCACCAGTGTGATCCACCCATGTGGTTACTAAATATTCTCTAGTATAAATAGTACTTATTGTTTTTCCTTTTTCTCATTTAATGCCTTTAAAGAGTGGGTGAGAAAAGTAAAGAAGAGAGAAAAAAGAAAGGAAGAAAAGAGAATGAAGAAGAAGAAAGGAAAAGAAAAAGAGGAAGAAATGATTTTAAGTGACGTCAATGTTTGATCTTCTCATTCCGGCACCGAAAAAGTGATCCCCAACACGAGACCTACGATTTGAGGTGAGTGAAGGCTATACTTCTTAAACTTTTACAAAATCCCAAGTGAAACCCTTGATTTGGGTAGAGTTCCTTGAGATCTTGTTAATCCCACTTGAGATGATGAATCTAAGGTTTAATAGATGGTCTATATGTTGATTTTGAAGATTTTAAAAAAGTGTTTGCAAGATTTGAGAAGCATTGGTGATTTCTTAAATTTAAGAGGTGATTTTGGAGTTTTGGAGAGTTTTTGAGCAAAGAAGGTAAGATTTGCTTTTCAATCCTTAAATCTAACTTAGACCTAGGTTAGAATCATCTTATGAGGCCTTAGATGTGTCAAAAATATGATTGGAACAACCCCATTTGGTTTTTCCAAGGTTGAGGAGTGTTTTTAAGAGAACCAATTCCCGCGCCAACAGGTGGGCGAAGAATGACGGGCAAACCCGCCCAATAGTAGTGGCCTGCCTGTTAGGGCAGAACCTTAATTCCAACCGGTGGGCAAGGATCAGTGGGCTATCTAGCCCACTTGTTGAACTAATGGGTAAGGACCGGTGGGCTACCTGGCCTGCCTGTTGAACCGGTGGGCGAAGACTAGTAGGCTGTTTAGCCTACCTATTGGCTCACCAGTCAGATTTTTGAGCCCAAATGGGCCCAAAACGGGTGGACAACCTTCTTTTATTATTTTAAACATGATTTGAACATCAAACCTCATTAGTTTTGACCCCAAATTGATGAAATGTTAACCTCATTCGCTTATGATAGGTTCCACTAGAAACTTACATTTCTCATGCCGAAACTCACCCGTACCAAACGTGAGCTTTTGTACACAAGTAAGTGGAGAGAGGACATTTGACTTTATTTTAAGGTGTATTTTTGCATCATTAAATTGTATCTAGACTAGTCATGTCATCATGCAAATTATGTGTAGATTAGTTATCCTCGTATGCCATTCGCACGTATTGCTTGTGCATTCTAAACAAATGAATTATGATATGTGTGTTGTGCTTTACATTCTCAATGCTAAATGATTGATGTGCTTATATGATGAATGGTTGGATTACTATACATGATGCATTATTAGACTAGACACCATAGTCGGTTTGGAAACTAGTACATTGGTGGCCCGTGGAATGGGATGCGGTGGTACCATGCAATCATATTTTGTCATATAGGAGCATACGATTTACGATTATCATTCCCTGTGCTACGACCCTTCCCAACAAGGGTTGAGGTGTTGGGTTATCGCTTAGGGGGAAGCAGTGGTCGCAGTTGTTGGGTCACTGTGGCGGTTAGACATACACTCGACTGGTCATTAGGACAGTAGGCAACCTCAGTGGTATATTCAAGAGGACCAATTGTACTGCTTTTAAATTGTCAAGGTCGGCACCTTTACATTTCTATCATTTATTTTTATGTTGAGAGCCAGTGGTCGGCATGCTTTACTTTTCTGAGTACTCACGGTGGGCCTTCTCCAACAACCCTATGGGCATATCACGGGATGGAGTTCGCGACTCATACTCGGGGTATACGCGCATTGTGGTTGTGAGTAGCACATAACCTAAGACTTAGTAATGTTGTTTAGGTGGATAAAATTAAAATGAATTGCATTGCATATAGTGCATATGGATGTGAATGCTTGTGTGGTCTTTCTTTTTACTTATTGAGTGGTCTTTCTTTTCACTTACTGAGCTAGTGAGCTCACCCCACGTGCACACCTCTTTTAGATGATTTTATAGGCCACCCACCTGAAGATCAGGAGTTAGGCCTCACAGTCGAGTTTCCTATTGAGGATTGGTGGGTCCCTGAGGAGTATGAGCACGATGCTGATTGCATGTGCGAGGGTTGTGCTGCGAGACAGTAACAATGACACTAGACAAGAATTCTTTTTTTATTTTTGATGACCTCCCCTTTGTGTACTTGATATGTAAAGTATTATTCTTTTTTGTAAATATCATGCTTGCGGGCCCACATGTACTTAACTATATACTACAATATGGATATCAAGCATATTAGGGATATTTACAAGTAATTTAAGTCTTTTGCTGAACTTTTGAACACTTATCTGAGATGTGGGTATGCTGTGGTGAGGTACTATATCAGATGATCCTGGCAGGTTTTGGGTTAATTGGAGTTAACTCGGTCACCAGTCCGGTTCTATGTGAACGAGGTGTGACAACGGTGGTATGAGAGCGTGATGCTCTATCTACTCACAGCATACCATTTAGACCCCATAGAATCTATAATAGGAAATGGGGTTGGATAAATGTAAAAACTTTAAAGAATTAAAAGTAAAAAAAAAAATGGTTGCATTTATTTATTGCATTTCATGGCATGCATGAGAGAAAGTTTACTTGGAATAAATAAAAGATTAGTTATTTGATTACATAACTCATCGAGTACGGATTTAACAAAATTTTGGCAGCATAACAACGCTAAAACAAGATTTTTCAAAATTTTCAAATATAAGCACCTGATAGACAACATACATATACGAATAAGCATAATCAATAAAGGCTAACTAACGTAGTTATAACCATATTACAACAAGTTTATCAAGTAGACAAAACTAACCAAAAGTCACCAACAACATCATAACACCATACTAGCAACTCAAAATTATAGAAAAAAATACAAAAAAAAAAAAATAATCCACTATAAACACATAAACAATATAGAGCCAAGTAAAAAACTGATTAGGATAGGCAATTTAAGTCCTCAGAGACCCTCGTCATCATCTAGCTCTACTACTCCATCCCTCCTAGGTCTCGATCTAACATTGAGCCAATGGTCATAGTAATCAAACCTCGTATTCACTAATTGCACATCCCTCCGGAGTCGAGTAAAGTCCACTGGAATAACATCGGACGTTGCGTCCAAATCCTTGCTCAATCTTAGAAAGGAATTCTCTAACGTAGCTTGCCTTTCTAAGATATTTTCCTCTCTAGTAGTACTCTCATCTAGTCTTCTCAAAAGCTGATCTTGCCCATCTTTTAAGGCCCTCATGCTGGTCATCATGCTCTTAAACTCAAATGCACCACTTTCAGGTGGTGGGGCTCTATGCTGTGGGTCTGCAGCCTTAGCAAAGTCAGGATTAGCATCTCTCAAATCAAGAGGCTCCTCCTTAAGGATATCCTCATCCAGAAAGTCCTCCTCCTCGAATTGAGGAACATAATCCTCATCCTCCTCACTATTCTCCTCCTCCTCCATGTGGACATCCTCCCTGTTCCTGCCTCCTTGAGCTCCTGCCCTCTGAGGTACATCTATAAAAGCTTGGAGACCCATCTTGCGTAGGTTTTCCTTCCTAAATTTATCCACTGGAGTCTTCCCCTCCTCACCACTCAAGTCCACCCGAAGGACTCAAAAACCCTGGTGAGGGTCCTACCATATGAGAAACCACCATTCTCAGGATGTGTGGCATGATGCTCCATAGTCTTAAGCATGATGTAGGGCAAGCATAAATGTTCGACAACTCCCTCCGAGGCCTTGTAGATGCATAAGGCTATATAGGCTGCCATAAAGCTCACTTGGTTTCTATGACCTCTTTTAGGGAGCCAATTAAACTACACCAAGTGAGCAAATACATGAGCCTCTGGGTTGTATGTTGCCTCAGAATCTGGATGCACCCTGCTGCCACTAATGGTCTCGTAAATGTGGTCATGTATCTCCAAACTTAAAGATGGGCCCACGGGCTTACTCCTTGCGGGGCTATAGAATTGATGCCCAACTGATGACATATCTAAAATACTAGCAAGAGTGTCCACAGTCAAACGGATGTTCACCTCTTTCACCATGCTGGTGATTGAGGACTCCATATACTGGTAAGAGACCTCCAAATTACAATAAAATCTTCGAACAAGGTGTTCATAGCATGGGCGGTCAATATCAAGGATGGACTGCCAACCCAGTGTAGTAAATCTCTCCTGTAGTTGAATCTTGCTGAAATCACAAGCTACTATAGTTTTTTCATCATTACAGACCTTTTTAGGAAGATCTACGAATTCGTTGCTGCCCTCATACTTCGAAAGAGTCTTTCATTATAGTCTAGAAGATCTATGGGGGCATATCCTTATTGTCTTGTGCGATTATCTGAGGGACTAGTCCCTACACCTTTCCTTTTAGAATTTATGGCCCTACATCTACTAGAAGAGGATGCAGGTTCCTTGCCCTTGCGAGAAGACATCCTAGTAAGAAAATAAAAGAAATAGTGATAAGTAAGAATGTTGCATGACAAAGGAAGTAAACAAGCAAGCACATGTAAATGCACCCAAATAAATAATGTGGATCATTATAAAAAAAAAAGGGGTGGTTAAGCCATGGAGAAATGAATAGAAGGAAATCCACAAACATGACTTCCACTGGCATGTTGCAAAATAGAAGAGTAACAAAGGAACATAAAGCATGGAAACTGAGAAGTGATGGAAAGTCTCATAAGAATTTCCTCAAGTGGTTTAATTGGAGTCAAATGGAAGAAAGCCCCCAATGTTAATGTACAAGTTTAATCCATGAGAATGAAAATCCCATAAAAGTGTGGAAATTGAAGCTTACAAGTCAATGATAGTAATACCTATCATTATACAACCAAGAATATGTAAACATTTCTATTATGACATTGAAGTGCTAGGAATGAGAGAGAGATTTCCAATTTTGGAGAAAAAAATTCATGAACATAGGGGTAATAGAGGCATACAATCAACAAGTGTAAGTTAAATATCATTGCACTAACAATTAATGGTAAGTGATTCAAAGTTGTTCACAAGTATGGAAAGAAGTGAAGAGAATCATAGAAACCCCAAAATTTTTATTTTCAAGAAACCTAACTCAAAAGGGATGGATTTTCATAGAAATGAGATGGAATTGCAAGCATATACAAGTTTCCATGATCTTTCCAACAATGGAAGTGCAAATCAAGGATAAAAAATCTCAATTGAGTTGTTAGTTGGGGAGAAAAGAGAAGAAATAGAAGAAAACCCCAAATTGGAGGAATTAGGGCAAGGTTTAGGATTTTCTCCTATAGATTGGTTAGTAAAACCCAAAACTATGAATGAGTCACAAACGAAGCATCATATTCTCATAGAATGACTATTATATGGAAAGAGACATGAAAGAAATCAAGTTTTGGGAAGTATGGATGGATTCAACATCCAAAATATATGTTTCTAAGAGGAGAAATGGAAAAGAGACTTACTTGAGAGGTAAAAGTGCTTGAATCTTTCAAAATCCACAGAATCGTTGAGTGAAATCGTAAATGGATGCACCAAGTAACCCTCCAAAATCGCCTTGAGTTGAGCCTAAGAGTAGAATATAGGAGAAATGAAGAAAGAAGAGGCTTAAAAGCCCCTTTAAGGCCACCTCGGGTTGGACCGGTGGGCCCCGACCCGAGTCTCCCGTCGCTGGCCACCCGTCGGTAGGAAAAAAAAAGTAGTAATAATAATAATAATAATACATTATTAACAATAAAAAAAAAATTCAAGCAGGGGCTGCGCCCCCTACACCCCCTCTATTCAGGGGGGCCTCCTGCCCCCTTGTAATCCCCACGTCCCACTAATTGGCTAGTGGGACCGTCGCCCTACTTGTCGAAGCGCTGGCACAGTACTTTCGGGCTAAGCTGTGGCTGGATGCAAGACATCATTCACTACAATACCTCGTGTTTTGGCATATGATTATGTGGCCAGGTTAAAAGTTTAAGGTCAAATCTAAGAGTGTGTGAACCATAGAGCAAAATTGATTTCGTGGGCTATGTTATAGAATGATAAATGATTATGTGCTTTATGTAAATTCTAAGGTACTCAACCAATGTTTTGTGTACGGTATAATCCAGGTGCAAGGACACGATGGTAAATACTAGATCCGGTAGTAGTGCTCGAGGCACCTCACGTGGTCCTCGTCCTATCGGTCGACCACCAAATCCTTGAAGGTCCCGCTCTATGGGAAAAACCCCACTTCCACAACCTCAAGAAACCCTTGACCAGGGTGTGGTACAAAGGGACCCACCTGTGACTACACTTCCGGATCCTCTACCTGTCATCACTCCGAGTGATGTTGCATCCATAGTCCAGCAGTCACAATAAGCCTTCCAACAACAAATGCTCCAGCAACAGCAGGCATTTATGGCTACTATACAGTAATAGTTAGACCTTCCTTAACCCGGTCAATATCCTCGGATAATTACTCCACAAGACCCACCTAGAGGGTCTGGTATGGGACCACAAACAGGAGGAGCACCACTTGGTACGACACCACGTGAGCAAGCCAGAATTACACCTCCAATTCTGTCACTCGACACTCCTCCATATATGGTGCCCCCTCCATACCCTTACAATCCGGTATATGCACCCAATTACCTGTCAACAAATAGTACGACAAGGGTAATGGAATCTTTCAAGAGAAACTTGCCACCTGTATTCTCTAAGGTGGGGAGTGATCCTTTAGAGCCGGACAAGTGGATCCAAGAGCTGGAAAAGATATTTGAGGTAGTTGAGTGCACTAAGGCGCAGAAGCTTATTTGTGCAGGGCTGCAACTCAATAATGAAGCCAACTCTTGGTGGCAAGCCTTTAAGCCTATATTGTTTGCCGCACATCTAGAACCCATATGGGAGCAGTTCAAGGAATTGTTTTTGACAAACCATTACCCTCGTAGCTTCAGAGACCGTAAAGAGACGGAATTCATGGCCTTGACTCAAGGAAATAAGACTATCCCTAAGTATCAATAGTAGTTTGAAAGCTTGTTCCATTTTGCCCCGAAGCATATGAGGTCAGCTAAGGTAAAAGCTGCTAGGTTTCTGAAGGGATTAAAGGCATCCATTGGGTTAGTGCTCGAGGTCTTAGATTTGACAGATTATGGCCAGATTGTGCAAAAGGCTAAAATAATGGAAGATAAGTAGAAGGGAGAACAATCCCTCACGCCTGGATTGTGGAAGAGGGCTAATCCATTTCCAAACATGGGCAACTCATCTAAGGTATACCATGGGTCGTATAGTTCTGGGCCTGCATACAGACAACCCTATAGGCCATCTGGCTACCTTCCTCGACCAACTAGCAGTCCAGGCTCTACATCTTTTTGCTTGAACACTAGTACGGTGCCTTTAGTCACAAGGCCACCCCGTCCTCCATCTACATCAGGTCAAGTACAAAGGGTCCGTACCCCAATTTTAGCATCACAGAGCTGTTGCTTTAATTTTCACTCTTATGGGCATTTTACCAAACTGTCGAGTCAGTCCAGCCTTACCATCCAGTCAGCCCTCTGTGTACAGAGCCCCTTAACTCGGGGGAACCAACCGCAAGGAAGAATATATGCTTTATCAGCTGAGGAAGCTGAAGCCAGCAGAGAAGTGGTAGCAGGTACATTTTAATTTAAGATTTTCCTTATGCTAAATTTTGATGACCTGCTATACTTATATGCATTGTTGCACTAGGTGTTCTACCTATATCAGGTATACCAGCCTATGTCTTGTTTGATTTAGGAGCTACACATTTGTTCATATCTAAGAGATTTGCTGAGAAACTTAGTATGCCTACAGGAAAACTTACATAGTTGAAGGAGGTGTATGGGCCATGCCCAGTTGAAATCAGTGGAAAGAAATTAGATGCACAACTCATCAAATTCAACATGCAGAATTTTGATGTTATACTGGGCATGGATTGGTTGTCGACCCATCGAGCATATGTGATGTGTGCCGAAAAACTAATTAGGGTGATAAATGATGAAGGGAAAGAACTGGTATACCAAGCAAATAAAATAAAATGGGCTAGAAAGGTCAACATCTCTGCTATTCAAGCGGTAAAGCTGTTGGAAAGTGGATGTCAGGGTAACTTAGCATCGGAACTTGATGTTGATGCAATGGTTACACCTCTATAAGAGGTAGAGGTGGCTAAAGAATTTTTTGATGTCTTTCCAGATGATCTGATGCAGCTACTACCTGATAGAGAGTTGAAATTTGCCATAGACTTGATTCCTGGAGTAGCTTCAGTGTCTAAAGCTCCATACAGGATGGCACAAGCTGAATTGAGGGAGTTATAGATGCAGTTACAAGAATTATTAGAGAAGGGGTTTATTCGTCCAAGTGTTTCACCTTGGGGTACCCCAGTATTGTTTGTCAAGAAGAAGGATGGCAGCTTGTGTATGTGCATCGATTACCAGGAATTAAATAAGCTAACCATTAAGAACTGGCATCCATTGCCACGCATTGATGATTTGTTTGACCAACTATAAGGTGCAAAGGTATTTTCAAAGATAGACCTTAGATCAGACTTTTATCAGCTCAAGATAAAGAGCGGCAACATACCCAAGACAACTTTTCGGACTCGATATGGTCACTATGAGTTCCTAGTGTTATCTTTTGGGTTAACCAATGCACTGGCAACCTTCATGGATTTAATGAATCGAGTATTTCACAATGTCCTTGATAAATGGGTAATTGTTTTTATTGATGACATCTTGTTCTACTCTGAGACTGAAGAGGAGCACACTCAACACCTGAGGATGGTATTACAGAGGCTGAGAGAACAACAATTGTTTGTCAAATATAGTAAGTGTGAATTTTGGCTTAAGCAAGTTGAATTCCTTGGACACGTAGTGTCTAAGGATGGAATTGAGGTGGATCCTGATAAGGTGAAAGCAGTTGTAGAGTGGGAAAACCCCAAGAACATTATAGAAATTAGAAGTTTCTTGGGTTTAGCTGGGTACTACCGACGCTTCATTGAGAATTTTGCTCGGATCTTAGCACCAATGACTAAGTTAACCAAAAAGGGTGTAAAATTTGAATGGACAAAGGAATGTGAGAAAATTTTTCAGGAATTGAAGAAACGATTGGTATCAGCCCTTGTGTTGACAATCCCTGAAGGCATAGGTGGAATGATAGTCTACACTGATGCTTCTAAGGTCGGGTTGGGTTGTGTTCTCATGCAACGCGGTAAGATGATAGCATATGCATCCTGACAACTAACGGAATATGAGAAGAACTACTCCACTCATGACTTGGAATTAGCCGCAATCATTTTTGCCCTAAAGATTTGGTGACATTATTTGTATGGGGAGAAGTGCGAGATATATAGTGATCACAAAACCCTTAAGTCCTCTTTCACCCAAAGAGATTTGAATATGAGGCAGAGGAGATAGCTCGAGCTCATGAAGGATTATGACTGTGACATTCAGTATCATCCTGGTAAGGCTAATGTAGTGGCAGATGCATTGAGTTAGAAGGGACAGATTGTGTCACTCTCACAGTTAGCAGTCAGCCCACAACTCGTACAAAAGGCGATGCTAATAGATGAAACCCTCTTATATGAAGGAGCAAACTTAGAATTTAAACATCAACTAGAAAACATTAAATGGTTAACTGTATCCCTGGCAACTCTACAGATGCATTCGTCTATGAGGCAAGAGGTGATAATGAAATAACCTTTAGATCCTGAGTTGCAACGAACCATAATTAAGATTCAAGAGCAAAAAATGAATGACCCTGATTTCGTTTTAACCAACAACGGGGTATTATTGTTTCAAGGTAGGTTGTGTGTGCCTGATGATTTGGAGATACAAGACAAGATAGTGCAAGAAGCACATAGCTCTGAGTACTCACTCGACCCAGGAAGTACAAAGATGTATAAGGACCTCAAACAAAACTACTAGTAGCCAAACATGAAGATCACAATAGCCCTATATGTAACGATTTGCCTTACATGCCAAAAAGTAAAAGTTGAGAGGCATCGACCTTATAGTACTCTTCAGCCACTCCCAGTACCAGACTGGAAGTGAGATAGGATTATGATGGACTTTGTCACTGAACTACCACACACACCTAAGGGGATGGATACGATTTGGGTGATAGTTGATCGGCTTACTAAGACTACTCATTTCATTCCCATTAAGACCAATTACTGTCACACCCCGTTCACATAAAAATTGATCGGTGACAGGGTTAACTCCGGTTGACCCAAACCTGTCAGGATCATCTGACACAGTATCCAACCACAGCATACACACAACTAAGAAAATGTTCAACAGTTCAACTGAAGACTTAATTTACCTATAAATATCCCCAATATACTTGATACCCAAATTGTAATACATAGTTAAATACATGTGGGGCCGCAGGCATGATATTTACACAAAAAGAATACAATTTACATATCAAGTACACAAAAGGGATCATCAAAAGAATAAAAAAGTAACCCTGTATGGAGTCACTGCTGTGGTCCCACAGCACAACCCTCACACGTGCAATCTGTGCCATGCTCATAGTCCTCGGGGACCCACCAATCCTCCTCGGAGAATTCCACTGTGGGGCCCGACCCTTGATCCTCAAGCTGGTGACCTAAAAAATCATCTAAAAGAGGTGCACACGTGGGATGAGCTCACTAGCTCAGTAAGTGAAAAGGAGGACCACACAACAATCACAATCATATGCACTATATGCTATGCAATCCATTTTTTCATCACATCCACCTAACAACATTACTAAGTCTTAGGTTTAATGCTACGACAACCATAGTGTGCATATACTCCGGGTACGAGCCGTGAACTCCATCCCGCGATACGCCCATAGGGCTGTTAGAGAAGGCCCACTGTGAGTACTCAGAAAAGTAAAGCATGCCAACCACCGGCTCTCAACATAAAAATAAATGATAGAAAATAAAGGTACTGACTCCAGTAATTTAAAAGCAGTACGATTGACCCTCTTGAATATACCACCAGGGTTGCCGACTGTCCTAATGACCAGTCGGGCATATGTCTAACCACCATAGTGACCTGACAATCGTGACCACTGCTTCCCCCAAAATGGTAACCTAACACCTCAACCCCTGTTGGGAAGGGTCGTAGCACGGGAAGATGATAATCCTAAACCGTATGCTCCTATATGACATAGTACGATTGTATAGTGCCACCACGTCTCATTCCACGGGCCACTAATGCACTCGTTTCCAAGCCGACTACGGAATCTAGTCTATTAATGCATTATGCACAAAGATGTCATCATTCATCACATAATCACATCCTCATTTAGCATTGAGAAAGTAAAACACCTCACGCATGTCATAATCATATGAGGATGACTAAGCTACGCATAGTTTGCATGATGACATGGCTAATCTAGATACAATTAAATGATGCACAACAAGCCTTAAAATAAGGCCAAACGTCCTCTCCCCACTTACCTGTAGTGTACAAAGACTCACGCCCGATACGGGTGAGATCCGGTGCGAGAAGTGTAAGTTTTGGTGAACCTATCATAAGTGAATGGGATTAGTATTTCACCACTTTGGGGTCAAAACTAACAAGATTTGATGACAAAATCAGGTTTAGAATCCTAAAAGAAGGTCGCACGTTCGTTTTGGGTCCGTTCGGACGTAGAAATCACATTGGGAGTCTCTCGGGTGGGTCGAACAGCCCGCCTGTTATGACCCACCAGTCATGACTGGCGGGCAGGTCAGCCCACTGGTAGGGCCCATCAGTTGGCCCCAAGGGCCTGCTAAGATCGGTGAGCAGGTTGGCCCACTAGTGGGCCCGTCAGTAGGGCCCGCCGATAGGGCCCGAGGGCCTGCCCTCTCAGGCGGGTGCCCTCAGGCGGGCCATTTGGCCCACCGGTCCTGGTGAGAAAATGCCATTTTTCCCCAAAACCTTCCCCAACCTTTGGGGAATCAAATGGGGTTTTTCCAAACCTATTCTCCACACTTTCAAGGTCTCATAAGATGGTTCTAACCTAGATCTAGGTTAGATTTAAGGAATGGAAGCCATCTTACCTTCTTTGCTCAAGAACTCTTTCAAAAACCCCAAAATCACTTCAAATCACCAATGCTCCTCCAACTGTGGAAACACTTCTTCAAATCCTTCAAAATCAACACATAAACCATCTATTAAACCTTAGATTCATCATCTCAAGGGGAATCTATAAGACCTCAAGAAACACTACCCAAATCAAGGGTTTTACTTGGGTATGGTGAAAGTTTAGGGAATATAGCCTTCGCTCACCTCTAAACGTAGATCTCGCATTGGGGATCACTCTTCCGGCGTCGGAATGGGAAGATCAAGCCTTGGCGCCGCTTAAATCCATTTCTTCTTCCTCTTCCTCCCCTTTCTTCTTCTCCGTTCTCTTTTCTCCTCCCTTTCCTCTCTCCTCTTTACTCTTTTCACCAACCACCCGAATGTCATAAATGAGAAAATGGAAAACTCATAAATGCTATTTATACTTTCTAAAATAATTAAGTAACCACATGGGTGGGTCACTCAGGTGGGCGGATGCGCCCACCTGTGACTGCCCACCTGAGGGCCAAAAATTGGCCAACAAGTGGGATTTTGATGGGATTCGACTCTCGACTTGAATCTCACTCTCGGCATAAGGTATATTGTACGCATGTGCTTTAGAATACGGCTACATACTTGCTTCATCCGTACATGGCCTTATGATATGTGCATGTACACGGCTTGGGTACACCCGTCTCCTCTGGCACTGACTCGGACTTGTCCGGCCAACCGGTGTTCAAAGTTACCTTTGCCATCATGGTTCATAAGGAACCCGCCTTAACCCTCTCCGGTTCGGGTCTTGCATGGTTAAACCGGGTCAACCATGTAATTAGACCGAGTTTAAAAAGTAGGGTATCACATTTATCCCCCCTTTCTGAAAATTTTGTCCTCAAAAAATTTGCGTACCTGGTTGTTCGAAAAGATGAGGGTACTTAGCTTGGATTTCATCCTCTTTCTCCCAAGATGCTTCTTCAAGTGAATGATTAGCCCAACGTACCTTTACGAAGGAAATGGAGCGATTCCGAAGGGTTTTCACCTTTCGGTCCAAGATTTCAGCTGGCTGCTCTGTATATGTCATATCAACTTCTAGATATTCAGGTTCCACGGGTAAAACATGAGATGGATTATGAACGTATCGTTTCAGCATGGATACATGAAATACGTTATGGACATTCCCGAGTGAAGGTGGCAGAGCAAGCATGTAGGCTACTGAGCCAACCCGAGCTAAGATCTCAAATGGGCCAATGTATCTCAGGCTCAACTTTCCTTTTCTATGAAATCTTTGCAACCCTTTAGTAGGAGAGATCTTGAGAAATACCTTTTCTCCTGGCTGAAATTCAATGTCCTTCCTGCGATTGTCCGCATAGCTCTTTTGACGAGACTGAGCTGCTTTAATCCGTTCTCGAATAACATCGACCTTGTCACAAGTCATCTGTATCATTTCAGGCCCTAACATTCGGCGTTCGCCTACCTCATTCCAATATAGAGGAGTTCTGCACTTCCTACCATATAACGCCTCATACGGAGCCATCCCAATTGTAACTTGGTAACTGTTGTTATAGGCAAACTCCATAAGGGGTATATATTCTTCCCAACTACCACACATTTCCATTGCACATGCCTTGAGCATATCTTCTAATGTCTGTATGGTTCGCTCCGACTGACCATCAGTCTGTGGGTGGAAAGCAGTACTCAAATTCAATTGTGATCCCAAGGCATGCTGAAAGCTTTTCCAAAATCTGGAAGTGAACCTTGGGTCCCTATCTGATACAATGCTCACTGGCACTCCATGCAAGCACACTATATTATCCATATAAAGTTGTCCTAGCTTTGCCATAGAGAATTTGGTCTTGATGGGAATGAAATGAGCAATCTTAGTAAGCCGATCAACTATCACCCATATCGCATCCATCCCCTTAGGTGTGCATGGTAATCCAGTGACAAAGTCCATTGTAATCCTGTCCCATTTCCATTCTGGTACTGGGAGTGGTTGAAGAGTACCATACGGTCGATGCCTCTCAGCTTTTACTTTCTGGCATGTAAGGCAAGTCACCACATATAGGGCTATTGTGATTCTCATGCTTGGCCACCAGTAATTTTGTTTAAGGTCCTTATACATCTTTGTACTTCCTGGGTGGAGCGAGTACTCGGAGCTATGTGCTTCCCGCACTATCTTGTCTTGTATATCTAAATCATCGGGCACACACAATCTGCCTCGAAACAGTAATGCCCCATCATTGGCTAAAACAAAATTAGGGTCGTTCATTGTTTGATCTTGAATCTTAATTCTGATCCGCTGTAATTCAGGATCCAAAGGTTGTTTCATTATCACCTCTTGCCTAATAGACGGATGCACCTGTAGAGCCGCCAATGACACCGTCAACCATTTAAGGTCTTCTAGTTGATGTTCAAGTTCTAAGGTTGCCCCTTCATATAAGAGGGCTTCATCCATTAGCGTCGCCTCCTGCACAAGTGATGGGCTGACTGCTAAGTATGGGAGTGACACAGTTTGTGCCTTCCGACTCAACGCATCTGCCACTACATTAGCCTTGCTAGGATGATACTGGACGTCGCAGTCATAATCCTTCATGAGCTCAAGCCATCTCCTCTGCCTCATGTTCAAATCTTTTTAGGTGAAAAAGTACTTAAGGCTTTTGTGATCACTGTATATCTCGCACTTCTCCCCATACAAATAATGTCGCCAAATCTTTAGGGCAAAGATGACTGCGGCTAATTCCAAGTCATGAGTGGGGTAGTTCTTCTCATATTCCTTTAGTTGTCGGGATGCATACGCTATTACCTTGCCGCGTTGCATGAGGACACAACCCAAACCAACCTTAGAAGCGTCAGTGTAGATTGTCATTCCACCTGTGCCTTCAGGAATGGTCAACATAGGGGCCGACACCAACCTCTTCTTCAATTCCTGGAAACTCTTCTTACATTCCTCTACCCAGTCGAATTTCACACCATTTTTGGTTAATTTAGTCATTGGTGCTGAGATTCGAGCAAAATTCTCAATGAAGTGCCGGTAGTACCTAGCCAAACCCAAGAAACTTCGAATTTCAATAACATTCTTAGGGCTTTCCCATTCTACTACCACTTTCACCTTGTCAAGATCCACCTTGATTCCGGCCTTAGAAACTACGTGTCCCAGGAATCCAACTTGCTCAAGCCAAAACTCACATTTACTGTATTTGGCAAACAATTGTTGTTCTCGCAGCCTCTGTAATACCATCCTCAAGTGTTGAGTGTGCTCCTCTTCTGTCTTAGAGTAGATCAAGAGGTCATCAATAAAAATAATTACCCATTTATCGAGGACATCTTGAAATACTCGATTCATTAAATCCATGAATGCTGCTGGTGCATTGGTTAACCCAAAAGATAACACTAGGAACTTATAGTGACCATCCCGAGTCCTGAATGCTGTCTTGGGTATGTCGCTGCTCTTTATCTTAAGCTGATAATAGCCTGATCTAAGGTCTATCTTTGAAAATACCCTTGCACCCTGCAGTTGGTCAAACAAATCATCAATGCGTGGCAATGGGAACCGGTTCTTAATGGTTAGCTTATTCAATTCCCAGTAATCAATGCATATACGCAAGTTGCCATCCTTCTTCTTGACAAACAATATTGGGGCACCCCAAGGTGAAACACTTGGGCAAATAAACCCCCTCTCCAACAATTCTTGCAACTGCATCTGCAACTCCTTCAGTTCGGCTGGTGCCATCCTGTATGGGGCTTTAAACACTGGAGCTGCTCCAGGAACCAAGTCTATGGCAAACTCCAACTCTCTATCAGGCGGTAAATGCATTAGATCATCTAGAAAGATGTCGAGAAACTCTTTAACCACCTTTACCTCTTCTAGAGGTGTAACCCTTGCATCAACATCAAGTACCAATGCTAAGTAACCCTGACATCCACTCTCCAACAACTTTACAGCTTGAAGGGCCGAGACGAGGACCTTTCTCGCCCGTTTCATTTTATCTGCTTGATATACCAATTCTTTTCCTTCCTCATCTGTCACCCTGATTAATTTTTCAGCACACATCACATTAGCCCGATGGGCTGATAACCAATCCATGCCCAGTATAACGTCAAAATTCTGTATATTGAACTTAATGAGTTGTGCATCCAATTTCTTCCCATTGATTTCCACTGAGCACGGCCCATACACCTATTTCAATAGTGTAACTTTACCGATAGGCATACTAACAATCATTCCATGATCTAAGGTCCGGGGTGAGATATCAAGTTTCTCAACAAATCTCTTAGATACGAATGAATGTGTAACCCCTTAATCGAATAAGACATAGGCTGGTATGCCCGATATAGATAGGACACCTAGTGTAACAATGCATATAAGTATAGCAGGTCATCAATAGATAACATAAAGAATTTCTTAAATTTAAAATAAACCTGCTACCACCTCCTTGCTGGCCTTGGCTTCCTCAGCTGATAGGGCATACATCCCCTGTGGTTGATTCCCCCGAGTTAAGGGAGGTCAGTACGCAGACGGCTAACTGGAGGGCAATGCTGGTCTGACCCGACGGTCCTTAGCATAGTGCCCATAGGAATGGCAGTTAAAGCAACGGATCTGTGATGTCAAAATCAGGGCAGGGCCCCTCTGCACTTGTCCTGCTGTAGATGGAGGTCGGGGTGGCCTTGGGACTGTAGGCACCGTACTAGTGTTCGGGCGAAAAGATTTAGAGCTCGAACCACTAGATGGTCGAGGAGGGTAGCCAGATGGCCTATAGGGCTGTCTATATGTAGGCCCAGAACTATAAGACCCACGGTATGCCTTGGAGGAGTTGCCCATGTCCAGAAATGGATTTGACCTCTTCCACAACCCTGGTGTGAGGGACTGTTCTCCCTTCTGCTTATCTTCCATGGTCTTGGCCTTTTGCACAATCTGGCCATAGTTTGTCAAATCTAAGACCTCAAGTACAGACCCAATGGACGCCTTTAGGCCCTTCAGAAATCTCGCAGCCTTTTCTTCAGCTGTCCGCATATGCCTAGGGGCAAAATGGAACAAGCTCTCAAATTGCTGCTGATACTCAAGGATAGTCTTACTCCCTTGAGTTAAGGCCATAAATTCCATCTCCTTGTGGTCTCTGAAGCTACGTGGGTAGTGATTAGCCAAGAACAACTCCTTGAATTGTTCCCAGGTGGGTTCCGGATGTGCAGCCAACAATATGGGCTTAGAGGCTTGCCACCAAGAGTTGGCCTCCTTCTTGAGTTGCAGCCCTGCACATATAAGTTTCTGTGCCTCAGTGCACTCAATCACCTCAAATATCTTCTCCAACTCTTGGATCCACTGGTCCGGTTCTAGAGGATCACTTCCCACCTTAGAGAATACAGGTGGCAAGTTCCTCTTCAATGACTCCACTACCCTTGACGTATTATTCGTCGGTGGGTAATTGGGTACATACGCCGGATAGTAAGGGTATGGAGGGGGCACCACATACGGAGGAACACTGAATGGTGGAATTGGAGGTGTACCTCCCACTTGTGGCCCCATGCCAGACCCTACAGGCGGGTCCTGTGGAGTAAGTATCCGGGGAGGTTGACCTGTTTGTGAAAGGTCTAACTGTTGCTGAATAGCAGTCATAAATGCTTGCTGCTGCTGAAGCATTTGTTGCTAGAAAGCCTGTTGTGACTGCTGAATTATAGTAGCAACATCACTCGGAGTGATGACCGGTGGAGGGTCCGGAAGTGTAGTCACAGGTGGGTCTCCTTGTGCCACACCTTGACCAAAGGGTTCTGGAGGTTGTGGAAGTGGGGTTTGCCCCACAGAGCAGAACCTCCTGGGATTCGGTGGTCTACCGACCGGACGAGGACCACATGAGGTGCCTCGTGCATTGCTTCCAGATCTAGTACGTACCATCGTATCCTTGCACCTGGACCATACCATACACCACATTGGTTAAGCACCTTAGAATTTAGATCGGCACATAATCATATGCCAACACACAGAGTATTATAGTTGATGATGTTTTGCAACTAGCCATAACTTAATCCCGAAAATATAGTGCTAGTGCTTCAACAAGTAGTACGATGGTCCCACCCGAGAATATGGTGCTAGCCACACACACCCGTTTTTTTTCAGGTATATTATTATAAGAATAATACTAATAATAATAATAATAATAATAATAATACCCCAACTTTTTTTTTTCAATCGACGGGCTGCCACCGGCGGGCAGGTTGGCCCACCGGTCGGCCCGTCGGTCCGACCCGAGCGGAAATACGAACAGGGCTTTTAAGCCCTTGTTCCTCATATTCTTTTATTCCTTCCCCCTTTCTCTCTCTCAGGAGATTTTTGAGGGTTCCTTGACGCTTTCACTCATGATCTCACTCAGCGATCCGGCGGGTTTTGGGAAGATTCAACTCCTCTACTTACAAGTAAGTCTCTTCCTCATTTTCTTCTCAGAATGTGTACTTTGGGGGTAGAACTCATGTGTAGTCTTCAATCTCAATTCTTTTCCGTGTTTCTTTCCATAGAACAGTGATTTCATGTGAATGTGATGTTTTCTTTGTGATTTATTTCTAGTTTTAAGATTTACTTCTCAATTTTTTTGAGAGAAAACCCCAACCGTGCCCTAGTTTTCTCAAATTTGGGGCTTTCTTCAATCTCTGCTCTTTTCTTCCCATCTAACAACTCAAATGCAATGCCTTATGTTTGATTTGTACTTGACATGTTATAGAGATCATGGAAAGCTAGGTATACTTGAAATCCCATCCCTTTCCATGAAAATCCATCTCTTTGTGTTGGGTTTCTTTGATTCCCTTTCCATCCCTTCATACTTGTGGATTCCTTTCACCTCAATATCATAATAGTAGATGTTTTTGCATATTCTAGATTGTAGAATGATGACATTTCATCCTTGAACATGTAAGACCTTGCTTTACTCAATTGTGAGACTTTTCATTTTTCTTAGGTTGACCATTGCACATTGAGAATTGGGGTTTTTCTATCATTCCTTACTTGCCATGCTTTATATGCCTTTTATCGCCCTTCTGTTTTGCCATAATTTATATCTTGTCATTGGCCATGTATTTCATCCATAGAATTTCTTGCATTCCTCACTTGTCACATTTTTGATTTGCAAGACTTGGGTTTTGGGGCTTCCTCTTATTGCTCACCCATCTATTTATTCACTTTGTTATTCATTTTCCTTACTCATCATTCTTTCTCCTCTTTTCTTGTTAGGATGTCTTCTCACAAGGGCAAAGAACCCGCATCCTCTGGCACTCGACGTAAGACCACCACTTCCAAACGGAAGAGTGCGGGGACTAGTTCCCTAGTCCCTCGTACAAGGCGACCCGGACCTGCCCCTATTGATCCTTTCGACTACGATGAGGAACTCTTCCGTTATTCAGAGGCAGCAACCAACTGGCAGGCCTTCCTGAAGAGGTCTGTTATGATGGAGAAGACTATGGTAGTTGGTGACTTCCACAAGGTTCAACTTCATGAGAGGTTCACCGCTATGGGTTGGCAGTCTATCCTCCACATAGACTGTCCATGCTACGAGTAGCTGGTTTGTAGATTCTACTACAACTTGGAGCTCTCTTACCAATATGGAGAGTATGCGATAACCAGCATGGTGAAGGGGGTAAACATTCAGTTGACTGTGGACACCCTGGCTAGCATTTTGGGTATTTCTTCAGTTGGGCACCGTTTCTACAGTCCTCCCAGGAGTAAGCCCATGGGTCCATTCTTGGGTTTGGAGACACCGGACCTTATCTATGAGACCATCTGTGGCAGCAAGGAGCGTCCGGATTCTGAGACATCATTTTACCCAGAGGTTCGTGTGTTTGCCCGTTTGGTCTAGTTCAACTTGCTCCCCAGAGGAGGTCACCAGAACCAGGTGGGCTTTATGGCAGCCTTCTTAGTCTTCTGCATTTATAGGGCCTTAGAGGGAGGTGTCGAGTACTTGTGCTTGCCTTACGTCATCCTCAAGACGATGGAGTACCATACCTCACACCCCGAGGATGGAGGGTTTCCATATGGTAGGATCCACACTAGGATCTATGAGTTCTTTGGGGTGGACCTGAGTGGTGAGGAGGGGAAGGCTCCAGCGGACAAGTTCGACCGAGGAAACCTACTGAGGATGGGTCTCCACACACTCATGGATGTACCTTAGAGAGCAGGGGCCCAGGGAGGCAGGGACAGGGGGAATGCCCATAGGGAGGATGTTCCTATGGAGGAGGAGTCTAGTGAGGAGGATGAGGACTATGTTCCTCAGGGCGAGGAGGAGCCTCTTGACTCGAGAGGTATTGATCCTGACTTCATAAGAGCTGCAGGTCCACAACACAGAGCCCCACCACCTGAGAGTGGTATCTTTGATTTTAAGGGCATGATGACTACCATGAGGGCCTTAAAGGAAGGGCAAGATCAGCTACTAAGGAGACTGGATGAGAGTACTTCTAGGGAGGAAAACATCCTGGAGAGGTAGGCTACTTTAGAGAATTCCTTTCTCAGGTTGGGCCAGGACTTAGATACAACGGCCAATGCCATTTCAGCAGATTTTGCCCGACTTTGGAGGGATGTACAGCTGGTGAACTCAAGGTTTAACTACTACGACCATCGACTCAAAGTTAACTCTAGACCTCAAGTGAACGGAGTAGTAGTATTGGACGATGACGATGATCTGTGAGGACTTCGCTCGTCCGTCCACACCAGCTTCTCACCTATTTCCATGATGTTGATCTTTATATATTTCTTTTCTTTTCTCATTCTTTGTACTTTATCTGTAATTGGACTTATTTGTGGGGTGTTATATTTTGTTGGTAGTTTGCGGCGAATTTGTATATTTGATAACTTGTGTAGTTTAGTTGTGGTGTCATTTGTTAATTATGATCATTGATATTTATATATATATATATATATATATATATGTTGTTTATCAGGTGTTTGTGTGGAAATTTTTGGAAATCTCGTTTTGCGCCGTTATGCTACCGAAATTTTGTTAAATTCATACTCAATGGGTTATAAAATCAATTAATTAATCTTTTATTGGTTCCAAGTCATTTTCTCTTATGCATGCCATAAATGCAATAACTAACTACAACCATTATTATTACTTTCTTTCTTTGGCTTTTAACTCTTTAAAGTTTTTATATTTACCCAATCCCATTTCCTATTATAGAATTCTATGGGGTCTATATGGTATGCTGTGAGTGAATAGAGCATCACGCTCTAATACCACCGTTGTCACACCCTGTTCACACAGAATCGGACCGGTGACCGGGTTAACTTCGGTTAACCCAAACCTGCCAGGATCATCTGACATAGTATCCAACCACAGCATACACACAACTAAGAAAATGTTCAACAGTTCAGCGGAAGACTTAATTTACCTGTAAATATCCCCAATATACTTGATACCTAAATTGTAATACATAGTTAAATACATATGGGCCCGCAAGCATGATATTTACACAAAAAGAATACAATTTACATATCAAGTACACAAAAGGGATCATCAAAAAAATAAAAAAGTAACCCTGTATGGAGTCACTGCTGTGGTCCCACAGCACAACCCTCGCACGTGCAATCCGTGCCATGCTCATAGTCCTCGGGGACCCACCAATCCTCCTTGGGGAATTCCACTGTGGGGCCCGACCTTTGATTCTCAGGCTGGTGACCTGTAAAATCGTTTAAAAGAGGTGCACACGTGGGATGAACTCACTAGCTCAATAAGTGAAAAGGAAGACCACACAACAATCACAATCATATGCACTATATGCTATGCAATCCATTTTTTCATCACATCCACCTAACAACATTACTAAGTCTTGAGTTTAGTGCTACTACAACCACAGTGCGCGCATACTCCGAGTACGAGCCGCGAACTCCATCCCGCGATACCCCTATAGGGCTGTCGGAGAAGGCCCACCGTGAGTACTCGAAAAAGTAAAGCATGCCAACCACCGGCTCTCAACATAAAATTAATGACAGAAAATAAAGGTACTGACTCTAGCAATTTAAAAGCAGTACGATTAGCCCTCTTGAATATACCACTGGGGTTGCCGACTGTCCTAATGACCAGCCGGGCGTATGTCTAACCGTCACAGTGACCCAACAACTGCGACCACTGTTTTCCCCCAAATGGTAACCCAATACCTCAACCCCTGTTGGGAAGGGTCGTAGCACAGGAAGATGATAATCTTAAACCGCATGCTCCTATATGACATAGTACGATTGCATAGTACCACCGCATCCCATTCCACGGGCCACCAATGCACTCGTTTCCAAGCCGACTATGGCATCTAGTCTATTAATGCATTATGCACAAAGATGTCATCATTCATCACATAATCACATCATCATTTAGCATTGAGAAAGTAAAACACCTCACGTATGTCATAATCATATGAGGATGACTAAGCTACACATAGTTTACATAATGACATGGCTAATTTAGATACAATTAAATGATGCACAACAAGCCTTAAAATAAGGCCAAACGTCCTCTCCCCACTTACTTGTAGTGTACAAAGACTCACACCCGGTACGGGTGAGATCCGGTGCGAGAAGCGTAAGTTTTAGTAAACCTATCATAAGTGAATGGGGTTAGTATTTCACCACTTTGGGGTCAAAACTAACAAGATTTGATGACAAAATCAGGTTTAGAATCCTAAAAGAAGGTCGCACGTCCGTTTTGGGTCCATTCGGATGTAGAAATCACATTGGGAGTCACTCGGGTGGGTCGGATAGCCCACCTGTCATAACCCACCAGTCATGACCGGTGGGCAGGTCAACCCGCAGGTAGGGCCCACCGGTTGGCCCCGAGGGTCTGCCCTCTCAGGCGGGTGCCCTCAGGCGGGCCATTTGGCCCACTGGTCTTGGCGGGAAAATGCCATTTTTCCCCAAAACCTTTCCCAACCTTTGGGGAATCAAATGGGGTTTTTCTAAATCCATTCTCCACACTTTCAAGGTCTCATAAGATGGTTCTAACCTAGATCTAGGTTAGATTTAAGGAATGGAAGCCATCTTACCTTCTTTGCTCAAGAACTCTTTCAAAAACCCCAAAATCACTTCAAATCACCAATGCTCCTCCAACCGTGGAAACACTTCTTCAAATCCTTCAAAATCAACATATAAACCATCTATTAAACCTTAGATTCATCATCTCAAGGGGAATCTACAAGACCTCAAGAAACACTACCTAAATCAAGGGTTTTACTTGGGTATGGTGAAAGTTTAGGGAATATAGCCTTCTCTCACCTCTAAACGCAGATCTCGCATTGGCGATCACTCTTCGGGCGTCGAAATGGGAAGATCAAGCCTTGGCGCCACTTAAATCCATTCCTTCTTCCTCTTCCTCCCCTTTCTTCTTCTCCGTTCTCTTTTCTCCTTTCTTTCCTCTCTCCTCTTTACTCTTTTCACCAAACACCCGAATGTCATAAATGAGAAAATGGAAAACTCATAAATGCTATTTATACTTTCTAAAATAACTAAGTAACCACATGGGTGGGTCACTCAGGTGGGCGGATGCGCCCACCTGTGACTGCCCACCTGAGGGCCGAAAATTGGCCAACAAGTGGGATTTTGATGGGATTCGACTCTCGGCATGAATCTCACTCTCGACATAGGGTATATTGTATGTATGCGCTTTAGAATACGGCTACATACCTGCTTTATCGGTACATGGCCTTATGATATATGTATGTACACGGCTTGGGTACACCCGTCTCCTCTGGCACTGACTTGGACTTGTCCGACCAACCGGTGTTCAAAGTTACCCTTGCCATCATGGTCCATAAGGAACCCGCCTTAACCCTCTCCGGTTCGGGTCCTGCATGGTTAAACCGGGTCAACCATGTAATTAGACCGGGTTTAAAAAGTAGGATATCACAATTACTCTATGGCCAAGTTAGCACAACTTTATATGGATAACATAGTGCACTTGCATGGAGTGCCAGTGAGCATTATGACAGATAGGGACCCAAGGTTCACTTCTAGATTTTAGAAAAGTTTTCAGCATGCTTTAGGATCACAAGTGAACTTGAGTACTTCTTTCCACCCACAGACTGATGGTCAGTCAAAGTGAACCATACAGATATTAAAAGACATGCTCAGATCATGTGCAATAGAAATGAGTAGTAGTTGGGAAGAATATATACCCTTTATGGAGTTTACCTATAACAATAGTTATCAAGCTACAATTGGGATGCCTCTATATGAGGTATTATATGGTTGAAAGTGTGGAACTCCTCTGTATTGGAATGAGGTAGGAGAACGTCGAATGTTAGGATCCAAAATGATACAGATAACATGCGACAAGGTCGATGTTATTCAGGAAAGGATTAAGGCAGATCAGTCACGTTAAAAGAGTTATGCAGACACCCGCAGGAAAGACATTGAGTTTCAAGCAGGAGAAAAGGTGTTTCTCAAGATTTTTCCTACTAAAGGGTTGCATAGGTTCCATAGAAAGGGTAAGTTGAGCCCGAAATACATTGGCCCATTTGAGATTTTGACTCGGGTTGGCTCAGTAGCCTACATGCTTGCTCTTCCACCTTCGCTCAGAAATGTTCATACTATGTTCTATGTATCCATGCTGAAGCGGTACGTTCACGATCCATCCCATGTGTTACCCATGGAACCAGAATATCTAGAAGCTGATATGACATATAAAGAACAACCAGCCAAAATCTTGGACCGAAAAGTGAAAACCCTTTGCAACCGCTCCATTTCCTTTGTAAAGGTGCGATGGACTAACCATTCACTTGAATAAGCGTCCTGGGAGAAAGAAGATGAAATCCAAGCCAAATACCCTCATCTTTTCGAACAACCAGGTACGCTAATTTTGAAGATAAAATTTTCAAAAAGGTAAATGTGATACCCTACTTTTAAACCTGGTTTACTTACACGACTGACCCGGTTTAACCATGCAAGACCCGAACCAGAGAGGGTTGACGCAGGTTCCCTATAGACCATGATGGCAAGGGTGACTTTGAACACAGGTTGGCCAGACAAGTCTGAGTTAGTGCCTAAGGAGACGGGTGCACCCAAGCTATGTACATGCACGTATCATAATGCCATATACGGGTAATATTGGTATGTAGCCATATTCTAAAGTGTATACATATTATATATCTTGTATCGAAAGTGAGATACATGCTGAGAGTCAAATTCCATCGAAATCTCAATTGTTTAGCTAAGTTTTGACCAACAGGTGGGCGATCGCAGGTGGGAGAACCCACCCACCAGTGTGATCCACCCATATGGTTACTAAATATTCTCTAGTATAAATGGTACTTATTGTTTTTTTTTCTCATTTAATGCTTTAAAGAGTGGGCGAGAAAAGTAAAAAAGACAGAAAAAAGAAAGGAAAAAAAGAGAACGAAGAAGAAGAAAGGAAAAGAAAAAGAAGAAGAAATGATTTTAAGTGACGTCGATGTTTGATCTTCTCATTCTGGCACCAAAAAAGCGATCCCCAACACAAGACCTACGATTTGAGGTGAGTGAAGGCTATATTTCTTAAACTTTCACAAAACCCCAAGTGAAACCCTTGATTTGGGTAGAGTTCCTTGAGATCTTGTTAATCCCACTTGAGATGATGAATCTAAGGTTTAATAGATGGTCTATGTGTTGATTTTAAAGGTTTTAAAGAAGTGTTTGCAAGATTTGAGAAGCATTGGTGATTTCTTGAGTTTAAGAAGTGATTTTGGGGTTTTGGAAGAGTTTTTGAGCAAAGAAGGTAAGATTTGCTTTTCAATCCTTAAATCTAACTTAGATCTATCTTAGAATCATCTTATAAGGCCTTAGATGTGTGAAAAATATGATTGAAATAACCTCATTTAGTTTTTTCAAGGTTGAGGAGTGTTTTTAAGAGAGAAAACCAATTCTCGCGCCAACAGGTGGGTGAAGACCGATGGATGAATCCGCCCACCAGTAGGGGCCCGCCTGTTGGGGCAGAACCCTAATTCCAACCGGTGGGCAAAGACCAATGGGCTATCTGACCCGTCTATTAAATCGGTAGGCAAGGACTAGTGGGCTATCTAGCCCGCTTGTTGAATCGGTGGGTGAAGACCGATGGGCTGTCTGGCCCACCTGTTGGCCCACCAATCAGATTTTTGAGCCCGAATGGTCCCAAAATAGGCGGGTAGCCTTCTTTTATGATTTTAAACATGATTTAAACATCAAACCTCATTAGTTTTGAACCCAAAGTGGTGAAATGCTAACATTCGCTTATGATAGGTTCCACTAGAAACTTACATTTCTCACGCCGGTTCTCACCCGTACCGAATATGAGCCTTTGTACACAAAAAGTAAGTGGGGAGAGAACATTTGACTTTATTTTAAGGGTGTTTTTACATCATTAAATTGTATCTAGATTAGCCATGTCATCATGTAAATTATGTGTAGATTAGTCATCCTCATATGCCATTCGCATACATTGCTTGTGCATTTTAAACAAATGAACTATGATATGTGTGTTGTGATTTACATTCTCAATGCTAAATGATTGATGTTCTTATGTGATGAATGGTTGGATTACTATGCATGCTGCATTATTAGACTAGACGCCGTAGTCCGTTTGAAAACGAGTGCATTGGGGGCCTATGGAATGAGACGTGGTGGTACTATATAATCGTACTTTGTCATATAGGAGCATGCAGTTTAGGATTATCATTCCCTGTGCTACGACCCTTCCCAACAGGGGTTGAGGTGTCGGGTTATCACTTGGGGGGAAGCAGTGGTCGCGGTTGTCGGGTCACTGTGGCGGTTAGACATATGTCCGGCTAGTTATTAGCAGTCGATAATCTCAGTGATATATTCAAGAGGACCAATCGTACTACTTTTAAATTTCTGGGGTCGGCACCTTTACATTTCTATCATCTGAAAGCTTTACTTTTCTGAGTACTCACGATGGGCCTTCTCCGACAACCCTATAGGCGTTTCGTGGGATGGAGTTCGAGACTCGTACCTGGAGCATACGCGTACTGTGGTTGTGAGTAGCACATAGCCTAAGACTTAGTAATGTTATTTACATGGATAAAATTAAAATGAATTGCATTGCAATTAGTGCATATGGATCTGAATGCTTGTGTGATCTTTCTTTTCACTTACTGATCTAGTGAGCTCACCCCACGTGCACACCTCTTTCAGATGATTTAGCAGGTCACCTGCCTGAAGATCAGGAGTCAGGCCCCACAGTTGAGTTTTCTGTTGAGGATTGGTGGGTCCCTGAGGAGTATGAGCATGGTGCTGATTGCATGTGCGAGGGTTGTACTGCGGGACCATAGCAATGACACCATACAGGAATTCTTTTTAGATTTTTGATGACCTCCCCTTTGTGTACTTGATATGCAAATTGTTATTCTTTTGTTTAAATATCATGCCTGCAAGCCCACATGTACTTAGCTATATACTACAATTTGGGTATTAAGTATATTGGAGATATTTACAGGTAATTTAAGTCTTCAGTTGAACTTTTGAATACTTATCTTAGATGTGGGTATGCTGTGGTGAGGTACTGTATCAGATAATCCTGGCAGCTTTTGGGTTAACCGGAGTTAACTCGATCACCGGTTCAGTTCTGTGTGAACGGAGTGTGACACTCCTTTTCTTGTAAACTTTTCTTACCTGAGGTAGAGCTCTAAAAAAGAAAATAAAAGTGCTTTTGTATCCACCGGAGAGCCCGGTTCATAGTCTTAAAATATCGGATACGATTGGTCAAAATTGTCTGGATCAAATCATATTGCTCCTATGTCTTGATCCATCTAATACCGATCCTCTGGTACAATTTAAGGATAAAAGGTCCAAAACCTGATTAAAATAAGGGTAAATCTATCCTATCTAATACTGATATGAATTGATATTGATTGAGAGCAATCCCAAAATTTTTCGAGAACATATCTAGAGAGCAGTCTTTGTTGCCTGAAATGGTAATTTTTTTTTTTTTTTTTTTTTTTTTTTTTTTAAATTAAGAATTACAAAGGGGAAAAGGAGGCAGCCAACTAGGGGCGTTATCCCAAGAGGTAGATACAGGGAAAACATATGCTTGGAGTTTAGGAGAGGACGAATCAAAATCATCATTGATAGCATATGACCAGTTGCATGCAATCAAAAAGCATACTAAATAGAAGATGTAGTTATCCACACTTATGGTTATTTATTACCTATGTTTTTATGGATCAATCTGCATTTATGGTTCTTGAAGGCATATGATAGGGGCTGAATAATATCAATTTAACATTTGATTAGTTATAGTGATATTTAATATAATTATTTTAAATAATTTTACCAAATAAATAATATAACAAACAAGCATTGAAGAATTTTACAATTGATATTTTACATCATATATTACCTCCTAAAATAAGATAGACACAATTTTCTCAACACCGATTCTTTGTAATATTTTTGCAAGTGAAAGCTTTACACGTAAATTTTACATGAAATCAATCGAAACCTAAGTTTCATTTTTCTTTGTTCAGGGCTGCACTGATTCACTAGAGTTAGAAGCCCTAGCTGATCAGAGTTGCTTAACAGGATGTGTATACTGTCTCTCTTTCTTTTGTATTTGTTTCTTTGAATTGTGAATGAGTGTTCTTGAGGATCTTCATCGTCATTCTTGATTTGGAGGATGGATTGTCATGAACGATCGCCTTCCCACAACCTAGATCTCTGTTCGAATCTTCTCCATTACGCAGAAAGTTACATCAAGATAGCCTTAGATCTATATTCGCTTTCTATTTTACATTCTTTTCAGGTGATCAATTGTTAAAGAAAGCAGGTGGGTATTGCTACCTTAGCCCGAATCCTATGCGATATCTAACCTTTGAAAAGAAAAGAAAAAAAAAAATCCTATGACGATAAGGAGTGAGGGCCCTCAATAATGGTGGGATATATCCCTACTCCTCTTCCATGATAGCAACATTGAATTAATAAGATAAAGAGACGACTTCACTTTGACTCCATATCTTTTACAGTTTATATGATGAAGAATTAAATATGAATTGAAGAGCGGAGAACGCTGGGCTTTGGTTAAAAAAGAAACCGTTCAATAATTGCGGAACCCTTCTTCTATTTGTTGGGTTATTCCTTCCCCCTCCGCTCCCCTCCCCTCCCCCCCGCCCCCCTCCCCTCCCCTCCCCTCCCCTCCTCTCCTCCTTATAGTAAAACTTCCATGTTAATAGTATTGAAAACATTCCATATGTTTAAGGCAACAACATTTCGTTACTAGTGCATATTGCCAAACTCAATTGATGGAACATATATACACACTCCTGTTAGGGTTTTTCCTTCCCTTACGATGAGAAACCCAAACAATCGAAATAGTAAGCGACATGATATATATATATATATATATATATTTGGATAAAGTTTTCTATCATCAGGCAATGAGGATCACCGCCCCATCCTAGGGTTGTTATAAACCTTTATGGACTTTAGAATCTCCTGAAAATACCCCGATACCCCGATACCCCGATACCTTGGGTATAGGAGAAATTATTCCGACATATTTACTTACTATATTGGATGATGGTGGGAAGAGGTGGATTTAATTTCAACATTACGGTCCCACTAATGTTATTATATATATATATATATATATATATATATAGAGAGAGAGAGAGAGAGAGAGAGAGAGAGAGAGAGAGAGAGAGGTGGATTCTTACCTGTCTTCTTACAAAAAAGTGAGTTTTTAACACGTGTTTTTTCTTAAAGAAATATGAAGTTCTTACGAATGATACCTTTTTCAAACCATTAATTGGGGATGATATGATCATCTTTGAGGAATTACTAATACACACCTTTTTTCCATAAGATTATAAAAATAGTACCATATGATACCTTTCGGATACCCTAAGAAATAACATTTGTCAGTCTTGGATTCCTGCTTGTCTATCAGCTACCTTCCACATGTGCAATGTAGCCTTACACCTTTTAATGTATCCATACTACAATTAGTCTTCGGTAAAAATAATAATATACAAATATCCATACCTAGCAGAGATATTCAAGGGTCCTCGTACATACATCCGAGTGGATGAGATCCAATGAACGTTGGTTCTACCTCTCTTCTCAGGGAAAGACTTCTATATGCAGGATTCACAGCTTTGATAAGGTTTTACCTCAACACTCTCAAGAGAACCCTCCATTACTTACCTGTTAATCTTGCCTACACCAATGTCGTCTAGCCTAAGGTGCCAGAGAGATGATTGGTTCTCTGGAGATTATGTGCTTTCATTTTGTTGTACTAACGCTCATACTGAAATAAATTTGAAAATTTTGCCCACCCCTCCCCCCCGCCAAAAAAAAAATATGTAATTTGACCGACAACCTTACTTTTGGCTTGACCGTCCCATTGGAGTTATCATGTAATCAATTTTGTTTTCTATGGGTCTTAGGCTCTAATCTAAGTTGTGACTTGCTATTCATCGCCTCAATCTCTCAAAAATGGATCAAGACCGATCTTGGTGAGATCGATCAAAATATCGTTCTCACACTAGGCCACCCTGCTTGGGTTACATATAGAGTCCCAAAGAAATGTAATGAATCTTCCTTTCTAGACCGGTAACCAATCAAAGGAAGGAGGAAAACATAGATTCCAACTTAGACTTGGCTTGATGGACAAAATAGCCCTGGTCACCAATGGATATACCAACCTTGAAGCACTCAGTTGATGAGTTGGAGGCGACCTACAAAGGATACGATTCTGGACTCGATGACCTGTTTTTTTTTTGATGTTTTACTCATTCCAGAAATTAAAATAGAATAAATTCACCTCACGTTCTAAGAATTAGTTCCTCCTTTTATAATATGGGCAAAAGATCTACACACCTTCTGTGTGTGGATTCGTTTACATGCCTTCTGACAAATTTATAATTGGAGTTTTCTATATTCCCAAATCAGTACCCAAACATTGTGGGAAAACCTCTCTTTATAATTTATAGGGATCATTTGTTGGGAATAATCCCACATTGCATGCAATTGTGGAAGAAAATCCACCACCCATTATCTCTCGTAGATTCAGTATATGGTTCTTATTGTAAGGTGTACATTGACTGAAATATTTACTAGCTTGGATTGGATTACCCACCCATTAATTAATATCTCCCATAGGTTCGACCTTTTGTAAATCGATCTCATACGTGTAAAGGCCAAGTTAGATCCTTACAATATCTTTAGCCGGGACCCTTGCTTGTGTTGGTGGTCATCCAGCTAAATTTTCTTGCCCTACTTTGAAGGAGAAACTGGTCTAACAAGGATAAGTTTGTTAGGATACCTTCCATGCAACGTGGTAGAACAGGTGATACTCAAAACTGAGAGTAGATCAGGTTCTCCCACTGAAATGATCCACACAGTTGGAATCCATCCAAGGAAAAATCTTGTGGTGGATTTCATCTGTATGGATCAGACCGTAAGAGAATGGTTTTGGTACAGAACCTGATCCGCACTACTCCTCAAAACTTTGCAGACAGTTAGACCTTAAAGGTCTTCAATTCGCCCATCTTATATGTCAAATTTGAAAAAAATTGGTGATACCTAGGTCATAGGAACTTTAATTCCTGCTACCAAGGTTCACTTTCACTTTGGCTTCACAAATACCTTCCTAGATTTTAGTAAAGAGTAATCCAATGTACCAAGCTCCCATTACTGCATGGTTTGGGGAGGGGCAAATATACGTAGCCTTGCTCCAATTTTGCAGGAGACATTGTTTCCAAGTTTTAAACATGTGACTAATATGTTGCAATAGTATAACTTAACTGTTGCATCAAAGGCTTATTACCTTTCTAGCTAGATTTTAGTGTTTTTCAAAGTACCTTGAAGTTTTAACATTTATTTCTCTTACTCAATGTTTGCATATTGTCACAGCCTTAGACGTTTCTAAGCAACTGCGCCGGCACTTAGCACTCTCACTAGCACTAAATTAGCCTAGCCACACTCTTCAAGGGACTTGGGAAGAGAAGAAGTGAACACAAGAGTGAGTTTGAATGGCTAGGATATGTACATTTGTCTTACATCCAACGGTTACTTCCACCTCTTTAGCGGAGGATTCTAGTAACCTCCTAAAATATCTCCTACAAGTATCTTCTAGAAAATATCTACTATAAAATACCTAGAGTTCCACACTTCGGTGGAATTCTCTAGAAATTGGGCCTTACTTAGCCTAATGGCCTAAGTCCATGGGCTAGGCTTGTGGGCCCTTAGTGGGCGGGCTGTGACAATATGTTTTCTTGTCAAATATAATGCAGATAATGGAACAATAGGTTTGGCATATTAAACAGTAGTTAACATCTAAAAAAACAGGAGGTTAAATATGATTCTTATTTCATCAAAAAAAAAAAAAAAATGATTCTTATTCTATCATAAAGCACAAGGAAAGCAAGTCATCAGTCAATATTATTTAATTAATTAAAAAAAAAATTTTTTTTGATCAGCATAAAACCGAAAGAATATGAAATTAAAGATGACTATATATATCCGAGGCTTTGAGCTAGCTAGAGGAAGAGTGACATAGAATTGAAAGAGGGTTGAGTACGTGCTACTCACACTCTTGTGTCGGAAATGGCCATCTGTCATGGTTGCTTGACATGTGACATCCTTAGAGGTGGGAAGCATGAGATGACCATGGATGAGTTCAAGCAGTGGTTGAAGCAGTTCGACGTGGATAGAGATGGGCGTATAACCAAAGAGGAGCTCCGACAAGCCCTCCGTAGCGTCGGAGGATGGTTTACCAGGTGGAACGCCCGACGTGGGCTACGAAAAGCTGATGCTAATGATAATGGGTTCATTGACGATGACGAAATCAAAAACCTTGTTGTGTTTGCAGAGAAGCACTTGGGTGTGAAGATTGTATCTTACTAGCTAGACCTCTCTCTCTCTCTCTCTCTCTCTCTCTCTCGGAAATAAACATGCATGTTATAAACCGTAGTCATCCTAATAACCATACCCTGGTTCGTGAACCGATCAAGTTCTCTCGTACGTCCCTAAATCGTGGATTTAGAATCACTTGTATTGATGTATGAAGGCGAATTGTCGTGTTTGAGTTTCTACGCTTGCTTTCGATTTTGGTAATCGTTATTGATAGCATTGACTACCTAGATATAACAATAAATAATTCAATTCAATGTTATAATTTATATCCATTTCACTAAAATTTTGAAACGTAAAAAAATTATTAAGATAAAAAACTAGAAAACATGAAGAAACCCTTTTAAACCAAAATCATAAACGATTTCAATTTTAATATATGAAACCATTTATTATATAATTCAATTTTAATTTTATCTAAAAAATCTTGTATCAAATCGAATAAAATTGAACCATTTATACCAGAACAAAATCAAATCGAATCAAATCGAACCGAACCAATTAAGACCCTTGACCTTTCCTGAAAGTCCAAGTCGTTACAACCGGTTTTTAAAACCGCGATGCGGGTGCAGATGGATGAGTGGGACTATTCATTTTCTTATCTCCGTTTAATGCTCGAGAGTCGAGACTCGAGACTGAGGTCCAATTTTCCCAAGTAATTATATAAATAACTAATCAGACCCAAATTCTCACCCGCATGTGCGTGCGAAGTAGCAAGTCTCGCTGGGCGGTGACACCTCTCTATACGATCTACGACCCCCGACCTCTTTCTCTGCTATTCGTTGCGAATATAGAATCCATCTATACTTCTCTTTTGAATTGCGGCCCCGATTGCTGTTTTTAGCTCTGTACGAAGGTCTTGTTCGTTCGCGTTTCTCTGGCTGCCCCAGGTTCATCATCTTCTTTGCCATCCCTCTTTTCTAGGGTTTCTTAGGGTTTCTATTCTCTTTCCTGTTAGATTTAGTAGATATAGTTTCTTCGTTGATCGATTCGGGTATTAGATCTGTTTTCTTCAAAGTTTTTTGGGGTTTCCTTTAGATTGCAATTCTAAAACCCTTCTCCTGCTTCCGATTATCTCTTACGATTAGATATCCTCTTTGTTTGTTGCGTGGGATTTATTATATCATCAATTTGTCTTTTCTAATTCCAGTGAGCGATGTACAACGGCATCGGATTGCAGACCCCAAGGGGGTCAGGCCCAAATGGATATTGTTAGAACTCCCTATGGGTTTGAGTTTGAAACCCTATTGAGGAAACCACACAGGAAAAACAAGAACACGAATCTAATAAAATTATGGAGGATCGATTTGTACCTTTCACCTAGTATGCTGAAGATGATTGATGTTGGTCACTCCCACTTTCGCTCTCTTGGCTTGGCTATGGATCTTTTACAGCCCCTTAAACCTCCTTGGTTTTCTCACTTTAGTGGTAAAGTGGGGAAGAGTGAATAATGGTTGTAGGGACCCAAAACCTAGTATTTATAATACTGTCCTGCACTCAAAACCCTAAACCACAATGGGTTGAGCCAGCATATCCCTAAGCTTGAGAATGGACCGAACCGGTTCATGCAATTTGACTCTCACCCATTTAATCAACCCGAATAATTAATTTAGCCCATAAATCCAACAATCTCCCACTTGCGCTACATTAATTATAAGGATGTCTTTTAAATTGGTGTGGCCATAGAATCTTATTACATTAACCACTCTTACTGTGATTCAGTTGAAAAACCACTCACATCGAATAACAGCAGAAGATACACCTCAATATACGGCATACAACTTTCTGTTATTACAAACATAAGTAAGTTTCTTAACACGAATCTATGTGGGATACCATCATAGAAATATTGACATATCCTCAAATTACACTGTTGTCATTCCATGTAGGTCCTTAACTGTGATATTAACCTTCACTGTGGCAAATCGCATTTGATCTGTGGTTAATATCTAACTGTGGCCTTCCGCCTATAAACTGTGGCAAATATTGCCTATGAACTGTGACAAATACTGTCTTAAAATGTGGCAAACATTACCTTTTGAACTGTGGCAAAATATTACCTATAACCAAGACAATTACTGCCTATAAAAACATTCTTAAATGAAATCATAAACCAGATATTTCAATAAATAACTGTGCATAATGTAAATGCTAAAACTTAACCATAATTCATCAAACTGTGCCCCAAAACATATGGGCTAAGGTTCAAAACATAAACAAATACTAAACAAAATCAAAGCTCCCACTAATCAAGCATTTCAAATAACTGTATGT
>NW_024870466.1:313985-351815 GCF_013358625.1 Macadamia integrifolia | reverse complement strand
GGTACTGCCGGTGTGAAGAAGCCTAACAGGGAGATCCTAGAGCATGACAGAAAGCGGTAGATTCAGCTGAAGCTTGTGGTGCTGGAAGATAAACTTATCGACCAAGGATACACAGATGATGAGATCCAGGAGAAGCTCCAAGAAGCAAGGGAGACCTTGGAAGCTGCTACAGCCTTTGAGGAAAGTGGTGCCGGAGGTAGCTTCATGACTGATAAGAAGTATGATTCCCTATCCTTTATATATTATCCTTGCAGAGAATTTTAGTTAGGAAGACCTTTTGATTTTGAGGTCAGATTTTTCCCCCTTGGTGGGGAAGCGGGTTCAGAATGGGATTCTTATTTCATTGTTTTAACTTTGAGACACATGGATGACCTGTTTATCACATTCTGAAGTATTGCGTTCTTTTCGACACTATCATTTTGTCTTAACATTTAAAATCATTTTGTCTAACATTTGAAATTGGCATGTTTATTGCTTGATTTTCTTCTATGCTTATTTGTGCTGAGAAGTTTAACGTTCACCATGGTAGTTGAACTTTCAAAACTTCCCGTGGCAAACTAGGATGTCAATGTGGTAGAGGTTGTTACACCCATTTCACTGGTCAAGTTCAATCCCCAATGAGCGAAGAAAGTGACTCAAAACTTGGTCCAAAGTTGACGAAACCGCCAGTGCCAAAGTAGAATCTGGTAGCATTTTGTAAATCTATCATCACTTTAGAATAGTAGCTTTTGATGGCTTTTTCTTCTTGGTTGGAATTGAATTTGACCAGGGAGACAAGTATGCAGTCTTCTATCACATGGACCCAATCTTGTCTGCCCATGTTGTGGGGGTGAACAGTGAACTTGAATAAAATTCACCTTAAGGATGAAGCCTAGCAAACCCCATTATATTTTGTAGCATAAAAGTAGAATTTCAATGTTCCTACTGTTACCAATTTTTCTATCTTATGGTAGAACGGATTTTGCAGGGTTTCAGATACACAGACCCACCAAATTGCTGGTAGAAAGGAGAGGCAGATGGAGACTCTTAGGGCTGCTCTTGGTATAGAAAGAGGTGGTGAACTTCAAGAGCACAAGCAGGAAAAAGAACTCGGATCAGAGACTCAAGGGAGTGATGATGAGAGCAATGAGGAAACCCCAGCAGAAAACCAAGAAACTGTTCCGAAGGAGGATCACGAGGAACAAGAACAAGAGGAGTTTGCAAGAAATCAGCAGGATAGATACAAAAATGGAAGGGGGATGCAACTTGTAGAAGATTCTAAAGCTGACAATGATGCTGCAAAGAAGGGTGAAAATTGCGTGGAAATAGAAAGCTTGAAGGAGGGGGAGATCAATTGGATGAGTTGAGACGTGGAGAGAAACATGACAGCAAAAGAAGAGTTTATGACAGTGATTCTTCTGCTTCAGAGAGCAGTGAAAAACATGGAAAAGGGATAAAATCCGCACATAGGAAAGGTAACAAGGATGGTGAGCCTAAAAGCGATTCTGATATCAGTAGTGGGAAGCATGAGCGTAAACATTCAATGAAACACAAGAAAAGCAGAAGGCAGGATAGAGAGAGTGATACTGAAAGTGCTGATAGCAGTGATGGGAAGAATGACCATAAACATTTAATGAAGCACAAGAAACACCGAAGACATGACAGTGATGAATCTGATCCAGACACTGATGATGTTAGGGAAAGAAATGCCATAAAGAACAAGAAAAATAGAACAACTCGAAGGAGGCAGGACTCGGATGATGATTCTGGTTCAGATGACTACAGAAATGATAGAAAACAAAGGATGCAGGATATCTCAAAGATGAATAGAAGACATGATTCTGAGTATGAAACTGATTCTGGTAGGGAAAGCAGAGATGGGAAAAATGTTGTAGAGAAAAGGAGGGATCGTGGTTGTAGAAATCATGCGGCCAGCAGAGATGGCTCAGAAGATAAACGGAAAGCTTTCAAAACTGGCCAGAAAAGGCATGGTACCAGCAACCAAAGGCACAGAGTGGATGATAAATCTGATGATGATGGTGGGGAAAGAAAAATAGAGAAAAATATTAGAAACAGAATACATGATATTGATGAGGAAGGCTTCGATACTGGCAGGAAAAATGTGACGAGACCAGTAAGAAGACAAAGTGAAACAAAAAGAAAGGAAAGATCTCCAACTGATGACAGTAAGGAAAGCAGTAGCAGTAGTAGTAGTGACTCTTACAGCAGCCGTGACAGTGATTCAGACAGCAGCTGTAGTGATTCCAGCCTTGAGAGACCACGCACGAAGAAGTCCAGTGAGGAGTGCGGGAAAGGGCATCAAGATGATATGATTAAGCAAGGCAGAAGAGATGTAGAAGTACCTGCTGCAGAGGAGAAAAGATTATAATCTGGGAAGATTGGAAGTGATGAAAGGAGGGAAAGTAGAATTCGTCCTTCCAGTGATGCAATGGCAATCGTCATCTGGAGAATGAAGCATTGGACAGACTGTTGAAGGAGGAGAAAATGAAAAACTCTGATTCAAGGAGAGATGAAGGCAATGATGGCTATGGACATCAAGAAATGAGGAGCAAGAGGAAGCTGGAAGATGATAGCCATGATGATCAACCAGTGTTGAAATCAAGAAATCAGAGTTCAGGAGGAGAAGTTAATCATATGGTGCAACTGAGGGATGGGAGAGACAAATATGAAGCAGATGAGTCTAACAGAAAGAGAGAGGAATACTCCAGTTTCAATAAATCAGAAGAGAAACGGTTACATCTAGATTGTCATCATGAAGAATATGGAAACAGGAATCAAGGAAAGGAAGAAGAAAAAGAGCATGGAAACAAGAGGAATGAAAGGGAGGAGGAGGAAGAGCATGGAAGTATCAGACACCGTAGAGATGAAAACAGGGAGCGTGGAAACAGAAATCATGGAAGCTGGAGGAATGAAAGGGATGGGGATGAGCGTGGAAAGAAAAGACATCTCAGAGATGAAAATGAGCCTTGGAGCAAAAAACACAGAAGAGATGAAGAAGAAGATGAAGAAGAGAAAGAGCATAGCAAGAGGAGGAATGACCGGAATGAAGAAGAAGAGCGTATGAGTAGAAGACTTCATAGGGATGAAGAAGACAATCAAGGGAGCAGAAAGCACAGAAGAAATGAAGAAGAAGGTAAACGGCTAAGGTATAGAAGAGATGAAGAAGAGAGTGGAAACAGAAGATATGGAAGGGACAGGCAGGAGGAGGATGCAAAGAGGGCAAGGTACGATGATGATCCTCGATCAAGGGACAGAAGTAGGTATGAGAGCAATTGCCGTAGTGATGATCTGATGAAACAGCAATGAAGAAAGCAGCTTGTTAATCCTTGGAACTATCGACATGGTAAGTTTGCACTAAAATTTACATTAAGCTCTCTTTATTTTGATCTATGACTGGAAGTAAATTATTTTCCTTCATTTGTTTTACAGTTTAATGGTAAAATGTGATACCCTTGGGTCAGTTGGGTGCTTCTATGCTGCTCTTGATGCAGTCTCTCTTGTATCGAGTCTATTGACAATGTAACCATTTAGATAGATGGTTTAGGTTTTTGGGAGGCCTGATAATCACTTGCTTCTATACTTATCCACTCTTTGCTGGTTGGCCTGAGTGCAAATGTTGATTTCATTCTGTGGTTTGACTGAATTTGTGTGTGAAACCTTCCCCTCACCCTCAAGAGAGTGAGATGATCTACCTTGGGTTGATGATCTATAGGACTTGAATTTTCTTACTCTATAGTTCAATATTTGCTAGAGGAGATGTTTCAAAATTTGAAAAAAATTCCAAGAAAGAAAGAAGAATTCTCATAAACAAGCGAAGGGCTGAATTCATAGCTGTAGTCTCGGATGGAAACACATGGGTTAGCCAATGTATAATATTTTTTTTGTTCAAGAACTTTTCCTTGTCTTGGAGTATACCCTTAGGCCTTAGCTAATCAAGCTTTGAAATTGGGAAATTTCTAGTCATGAGAAAATGGCAAAGGGCTGAAATTATGCTCATTGGGCAGTATTTGTATGGTTGTGCTTGATATAGGCAGTGCCTATATTGTTTTTGGCTGCAATCACCATGTATAATTCGTACCCCCATTCCGTTATTATCATCACTGTTTTTGTCTGGTTGAGTTTCCTTTCTGATTATGTCTATAATGGTTGCTTTTAGAGATGATGGGATTGCAAAAGCGGGCGAGTCACCTCTGCAAAGTATAATTGAGCTTGGAGGTGAGAAAAGGTTGGTTAAGCGGTACAATCCAGTGCTGATTTGACTGAATGATGTTGCTATGGTCTTCTCTTTTTTTTTTTTGCTATAAAACCGCTTGGAACTTATGAAAGCTTGGATGAGTGTTTAGTTGTAGGTAGGTGTCTTTGGTTATTGTAAGAAAATAGTATCAGTGGATGATTTTACTTTCTTCTTGTTGATTGGAGTAGCTGAATTCTCTAAGAAATAATTAATTTAATTGCTAGCCTGTTTGAGTAGGGCTCATTCTCATGGACGATGAACATGTTGCAGTCTTTCAGTGTGTTGCGGTGGTTTATCACATAAAATTTTCCATCATTTCTTGTGTGTTGAGGATGGTAACGACATCTAAATCAACAAACTACGAACTGTATCTGAGTTCAGATTGTTCTAGATAAGGCCAGACCCAACCTGTAAGGGGATTTTAATGGTGGAAAGAGGTTGATATCAAACGGCCCTTCTTGATCTTGCACACCTTGTTTCAAGTTTGAGGGAGGGCCAACAGACGTCGCCATGTAATGAAACGTAACAAGGTTTTGAAACATTGTTTAGATTTGAGATATGAATGAATGAATGAATCCCTTGGAACGACATGCATTGCGGAGGATGATAGCTCTGGGAATCAGCATTGTGGTTGGTGGGTTCCATGCATTGTCTTAACTGACTCTTATCATCCATGAGCTCTCTCCAAGACATTGAAATGAAGCTGCTAGTGATGGTAAGGAATCTCCCTTGTGACTAAATTGGGAGCAGGCGGTTGGAGCCACATGTGAGGGAGGTCCTGACTCCTGCCCCTCTCCTCACCAAATATGGAGTCTGGTTCAAGGAGGAGGAATTGGCAACCATATCCATTTTGATTTTGATTTCGATGAGGCCGATCTATTGGTGGTTTCTAAAATCATGATATGGAAACAGCAGTGTCACTTATCGATAAATTTGAGTTCTCACTTGGGTTTCTGTCAGAGAAAATTTTGCGGCGGATTGGCCCTGAAGATGTCATTTAGTGCCTGCCTGTTTGAGACAACTTTCGGTAATTATTCTTAATTTTGTTCAATCGGGATGCAGAGGATGCAGATATCCTCGGTGGTACTCTCGCTCTCCAATTTCTTCTCCTTTCCAAAAGGCTATTATTTTCCATAAAATTAAAAAGACTAACCATGGTGAAACAATTGCTACATGGTTAGCCATCATTGCGCTTGAATGAGTGATTCACGATAAAAAGACTAACAAGGTTTGGAGGCACATAATCAAATGCAGGATTGACAACATGTAGAAGTGGAGCACCACCAGCACAGCCAAAGTCCATGCAATCTGGGAACTCTCCAAAGTCTAGCAATTCAGATGGTGATCACAAAACAAAATCAAGACTAAAAATTAACAAGAAAAAAAGGGTTAAATATCCATGCTGAAATCATTTAGTTCAGATCATTCACAAGTAAAGTTACAGGGTGGCATAACTGTCACATGAACAATAAATCAGTGAACCAACGGCACAAAACAAGATCCAGATCCCAAATATTAACTCTCAAGAAAGGGAGGGGGGAGATCCATGCTCAAAGTAGAAGTCAATACTTAACTGTCTTAGTTAAGGCTGGTTGCATACATTATGACCCTCCCTAGACCCCGCAATGGTGGGAGCCTTGTGCATTCGATACGCCCCTTAGTTAATAAAATATTTCAGCGAATTTTTTTACTGGAAAATATTTGTTCTGATATTAGTTCCGCAGGAAAGTCAGGGTGTAAAAGACTACTTTAAAATCTTTCATTCAACATCCCCCAGCTTCTTGTAGAAACTAGGTATGTGTGTCCGATAAATGTAGACAAAAAAATTGGTAGAAGGAAGACAATCCAATCCAGAATAAGAATGATCCCCACCGAGTTTCGCTGCCACAAAATCTGGGTTCCCACCCAGGGGAATTAAAGGATTTCCCTAAAGCCATAGCAGAAAGCTCTTCTTTTTTATGGATAACATGTAAATCACCCTGAGCCAGCATAGTCAATGGCAATGGCACAGGTTAAATGGGAGTCCCACTCCTGGATAGGACCTTAGGAGGGTTTGTGATATGAGGCAATAAAACACATCCAAGACAAGTTCAAGTTTCAGACAAGTGTGAAATATTATTAAGTAAAAACATTTATCTAGGCTTTTGCTATTTTTGTCCATGGTATAGATATCACACAGAAAGCGTTTCTCTTACCCATCATCCTCTCTCACATATGCAGAACTGAAGACATACCGCAGGAGAGACCCAAGGAGGGCCAAGCCTAGGATGACCCATTTATGTTTAGAGTCGAGAAGATAAATTGAGAAAATGATTTGGCCTGTCAGATATGACAGAGGTCAACTGTAGTACAAAGGGTAACAAATACGGGGAGTACAAGGCTACTTCCCATATTCTTTATATAATATTGCCTTGTCCATATCTTCGAACACCATTTCTCAGACATACCAAGATGCTTTGTCTCAACCTGGGTGGAAAGTGGCTATGGGTACATAAATGGATGTTTTAATCTATCGACAGACATGGAACTTGGTGAAGTTACTCCCGATAAGGATCTTGTACGATGTCGTTGGGTGTACACAATAAAGTATAACCCATATGGTCAAGTTGAAAGGCTTAAAGCCTGTTTAGTTGCGAAAAGCTTTACTCAAACATATGGTGTGCCAGGTGTGGACTATTTAGAAAAATTCTCACTGGTTACCGCCTCAACTCGGTTCAGATTCTTATCTCCTTGGCTGTCAATTTGGATTAGCCTCTCTATCAGTTGAAAATCAAGAATGCATAATTGTATGGTGCTCTGCAAGAGGAATTATATATGGAGCAACATTCTCAAGGGTAGAATTCAAAAAGGGTATGTAAGCTACATAAGGATATCTATGGGTTGAAACCATCGCACAGAGCTTGGTTTGACAAATTCAGCTCCATTGTTAATAAGTGGGGTTTAAACAATGCTATTTTGATCACTCAATTTTTGTTTGTCATTGAGAATCTAAGGTGGTGGTGTTAGTTGTTAATGTCGATGACATTATTGTATCTGGTAATGATGGATCTAGCATTGCAGAGGTAAAGTCATTTCTACACCAGCACTTTCGGATACAAGATTTGGGTTCTCTCAACTACTCCTTGGTACTGAAGTACAACAGAGAAAGAAAAGGATCAGTCTATCAGAAAAGACGTATATGTTGGATCTTTTTTCTGATAGTGATATGCTTGCATGTAAGCCAGTTCATACTCATATGGATCCACATCACAAATTTGGCACAGATGATAAGTAATGAAGTGCTTGATGATACCCATTGGTCTAGGAGACTAATTGGGAAGCTTATTTATCTAACTGTCACTAGACCTGATATTTCCTAAGTTGTGGGTGTTATTAGCTAGTTTATGCAAGCACCAAAGAAGGTTCACTAGGAGGCAGCTTTTCATATCTTAATGTACCTAAAGGAAGCTCCAGGATAGGGGCTTATTTATCGCCCACATCAAAATGTTGATCTGGTTAGGTACTTAGGTCTTTTGATGTTGATTTAGCCAGTTAGCGGTGTTGATGATGATAGGAGATCTACCCAATGTTGAGGTCGAGTATAGAGTTATGGGTCATACTGCAGCCGAGTTGATGTGGTTGAAGACTTGAAGTCTCGTCAAAAGTTGGGGTTTCCAATTACTCAACCTATGAAGGTGTTTTGTGATGATCAAACAACCAGCAACCTAGTGTTTCACTAAAGGACCAAACATATTGAGGTTGAATGCCACTTTGTGTGGGATGATATTATGAAAAAGCTAATTTACTTTGTTCGTTTCATCTGGTGACCAATTGGCCGATGTATTTACTAAGACTCTTTTTGATCCTGCTTTTTGGAAGTGTTGTTTCAAGCTAGGTATGGGTGATTTATATGCTCTAGCTTAAGGGGGAGTGTGAAGTTATATTCTGGTCTATATGGATGCTATTTGTACCCCTATTGGACCCATTCAATGTTGCATTAGTCTATTGAACCTTACTTGCAATAAAGGGAGTGTCCCTATCATGAGAAAGGTTTAGTTAGTGGTTAGTCTGCTTTAGGAAGTTGGTTTTCCACTTAGTTTCCTGTTTTCTTTGTGGTTCCTTTTCATTCTATGATCATAATTATGATTCATTATAAAGTAAGTCCTGTCCAGCAATAGAACTCATCCTCTGAGTCTATCGTTGCTCAGTTACTCTCTTTCGATGTGTTCTTTCTTCTTCACTTTGTGCTGATCGATTACTGTTGAGTTCTCTGAAGTTACGATCCCTATTTATAGGCTAAGTGATCAGCCCAGTTGCTCAAATTCCAAGCAAAAACTTTCCAAATTGAAAAATAGAAACTAACAGCTACACCTAGAAACAAGAAGAGAAATAGACACTAAGTTTAACCTTAAAAAAATAAAATAAATAAAAAAATTACAAACTAAGATTCTAGACTGTTGTTGCCGGTAATCTTCTAGAATACTCATGGAAAGGTGCTAGATAGCTAGTCGATTTAAGGATCTCTGGCCCTTTTCTTCCTGCTGACTGCATCAATTCTTCATCTTTTTAACTATATCTACCCAGCTACTGATAACAAAAATAAATAATAAAATAAAATAAGGTTGTCCATTCTATACATTGTGTAAATAGAGAAGCAACTTATGGAGGCTAACTCCTGTATAATTTACATAAATTTTTATTATTTTGTGAGAGTTCTTGAATAAACTTGTTTTTGACGGAAACATACTGATGAGCACATTTATGTGTGAAATCTAGGGTAATAAAACAAGCATTTTATATATTTAGAATGGAGCTACCTTGGGTTTTACTCTCTTTTTACAGGTTTTGTATTTTAAAGGCTTTAAGCATTATCGGACATTATATCTTTCCAACAACAACTACCTAGTGTAGTTGGTGAGCTATGGTGTGCAAAATTCCCTTACTCACTAGGAGGTCTCAAGTTCGAATCTCATGATTGTCTTTTTTTGGAGAATTTGTTGAAGATTTCCCACTTTTCACTCACTTAAAGCACTAAGGGCATGGAGGGGATTTTCACATCAAATTAGAAGCAAGGAAAATCATGGAAGGGGTTTGCAAGAAGAGAAGAAAAAAAAAAAAAAAAAGGAGAAAAAAATCTTGTCCAAATCTTCTCTCTCCTCCACATCATCACCAAAAGATTGTCCAAATCACACAAAGGAAGAAGGAAAATCATCCATTGGAGGGAGAAAAAGAAGAGAAATAAATAAGAAAAAGGAAAGAAAATAAGCAAAAAAAAAAAAATTATAGGAAATTTCTCCAAGTTTATTTCTCTCTTCTCTCTCCTCCACCTTAGCACTTTTGGTCTCAAAAGGTCTCACTATCAATTGTGGGTTTCTCCCTTTTAGGAAAGAGAAATTTGTTACCCTACCTTCCCATTCCCTATAAATACAACTCATGTAAGAGGAGGGGAGACACTTCATTCTTCTTCTAGGTTTTTTTTCTTAGTTGCTCTATCTCTTTCTCTAGCTCTAGTTCTAGGTTATGCTTTAAACACTTTTGTAAGCTTTTTTTATTCAATTAATGCAAGCACTTTTGTTTTTGATTCAGTTTTTTATTTTTACTGTTTAAGCAATTGAAATTGTAATTTTCAAGTTCTAGTTCTAGGCTTAGTTCTAGGTGACAAGAACAAGCTATGAAGCATGTCTTTCAAGTTCCATTTTTTTTCTCTAGTACTAAAAACTTCAGATTTGGTTTATTCGAGATTTGGTTTTTAGTATTGGTAGTATCTCAAATTGATCAAGTTTTCAGTTCAAGGGTTGAAGTTCAAGTAATTAGGCTCCCTCAATAGTCTTCTCTCCCCCCTCTCATTCCCTCTTCTGATTACCCTTTCTTTCTTAATTTAGGATTTTAATTTCAGTCGTTACATTATTGTTATCCCTTTCCCCTATGGTTCATGCCTAGTGTATGTGTTGGTTTTGCCCCTCCTAGCCATAGAACTATTAATTTATTACTTTTATTTTAATTGTCTTCCTTTCTCTAAGTCTAAGTAGAGTAACCCTTATAAGAGTGACTCTCTGGTTAAGTAGGGAAGCTCATATTATGATGCATCCCTCGGGCTAAGTAGAGAAATCTACTTGTGAGTCTCTCTCTAACTTTATCTCCTTTCTTTTACTTTAATTTTTATTTTAACATTTTTTTCTTTTATTTTTTTTTTTTAATTGTGTGGGTTGTTTATTTACAGTTATTTATGTATTTAATTTTAATTGCGTGGCTTGAGTCTTTCAATTCTTAAATGACGAATGGTTAGGATGTTATTTTAGATACATATGTTTAGGATGGTAATTAGAATTAGATCACAACCATTAATCGGTTCACTTTCGCATTATTAAAAGAAGTAAAAAAATAAAGTGGTTACTCTTCCTGTGTTCGACCCGTAGCTATACTGATCCGTACACTTGCGGTTACATTGAAAATCTCAAACAAGTTTTTGGCGCCGTTGCCGAGGAGACAGTTTCATATTATTTTTTGTTTTCTTTTGGTAAATTGGAGTGCTTTGTTTGCTTTGTTTTGTTTTTTCTTTTCTTTTATTGAATTCCTAAGAAGAACAACTTGTAATAATAGTTGTATCGGTGGAGGTTGCCATGCCTCACAGTATGATAAAGATAGGTTTCGCCTTGTAATAGTACCTCAGAAATTTACCTGAGCAACCCCGGATCCCAGCCGGTAAGCTCCCAAAAAGCCAAAAAAATCAAAAAAATTATAAAAAAATTATAAAAAAAAGTTTTGCTATCCATTCTTTTGTGCTTGTCTTACTTTAGTTGTTGGTAGTTTTTTGTTGCATAAGTGTTAGGTGGGTACGTAATATTAAGAATCAGTTAGAAAGAAGAGATCCAACAAGTAGTGACCCTATACGTTTGCTCTATTTAAAACCCTTCAATATGGGAGACCAACAGCAAAACCCTTCACCTAAATCTCTGAAAGATAGGTTCTACCCTGCTAGAATAACCCAACCTTCTTGTATAGTTCTACCACAAGCCCAGGGCAATAATTTTGAACTCAAATCTCAATACATCACTATGTTGCTCCATTTCTATGGGTTGACCTCTGATGATGCATACCTATTTCTAAGGGAATTTGAAGAGGTATGTGTTCTGATTAAGATCCAACAGCTTTCTGATGATGCTGTTAAGCTTAGGTTTATCACTTTTGCATTGAAATACCAAGCTAAAAAGTGGTTGTATGGGTTGCCCACAAATTCCATAACCTCATAGGACCAGTTCACAGTTGTCTTCCTTAAGAAGTTTTTCCCAACTCACAAGACCAATAAGCTTAGAAGTGATATCCTTCAGTTTAGGAAAAAGCCTAGTGAGTCATTTTCCAAACTTATGGAGAGATTCAAGGATCTACTCCAAGAATGCCCTCACCATGGCCTAGACATATGGCATTTATGTCAAATAATTTATGAGGGTATTGATTACCCAACTAAACAAATGATAGAGTCTATGTGCCCTGAGGGATTCACATCCTTTACAGATGAAGGAAAGGCATGAGAATTCTTACTTGACTTAGCTGACAAAACCATTGAGGGGGAATCAACCCAAGAGAGTGAAAGAACCATAAGGGGAAAATGATATTTTGTGGATGGGATAGTAGTTAAGGAAGCCCATTTGGATAGCCTAATCAAGAGAATTGAGGCTATTGTTCCTAGAGAGCCATCATCAGTCAATTTGGTTAAGATTTGTGCTTGGTGCCAGTCCCCTAGACATCTCATAGAAGAATGCCCCAATACCTCTGGAGGCACTTCTAATGATAGTGTTATTTCCTTATACCAGAATAATCCATTTAGTAATACCTACAATCCAGGATGGAGAAATCACCTAAATTTCTCTTGGAATCAGGGCAACCAAGCAGGGCCTTCCAATTTCCATAATCAAGGTAAACCTGGACTCCAAAGGCCTCCCGTTGCACAATAATCTTTTTCCCAAAATACTTTTCTTAGGTCAAATGTAGGACCTCATGCTAGTTTTCCTAGGGCCCCTCTCCTATCATCTTATCAGCAACCCCATTGGAGAGGCAAGTAGAATAAGTGACTTGAAAAAAAATATGGCCCTCCTCATGAAAAGCCATCAAAATCTTACGAGAAAACTCACTCAAGTTGTCTCAATTATACGTGAGAGGGAGAAAGAAACTTTACCCAGTCAGCCAGAGCCTAACCCTAGGCATCATCAGCCTGTTAGTTCACAAACATCAACTAATGCACCACTGAATATAGTACAAGGTCAGACCCAACAAGGGCCCTCTAACCAATGTAATGTTGTTTATGCCCTTAAGAGTGGTAGAGAGTACCAACAGAGCTTTCCTAAATCTTTCTCATCTATTACTCCTGTTAACTCTCCTTTAGTTGAGGACACAAGTGTACCTCTTGTTTCAGGTTCGTCTGATGAACCTAAAGATTTTTTTGAAACTAAAGATGATTTGGTTGAGGAAACCAAAAATGATTCTTTTGAACAGGGAAAAATCCCTAACAGTCCTTATGTTCATCCTGTCCCATTTCCTAATCGCTTGATAAAAAAAAGGAAATTACTTCCATAGACAAAATTTTAGAAGTCTTCAAAAAGGTAGAAGTGAACATCCCTCTTTTGGATGCCATATCCCAGATCTCCGCCTATGCAAAGGTACTGAAAGATTTGTGTACTCACAAACGTATCACTAGTGTGCCCAAAAAGGCGTTCTTGGTAGGTAACATTAGTTCCATAATTACTTAGCCTATAGCAATCAAGTATAAGGATCCAGGGAGCCCTACCATATCTTGTGTCATAGGCAACACCTACATTGAGCATGCCTTACTTGACCTTGGCGCAAGTGTGAATCTTTTACTTTACCATGTGTACAAGCAACTTGGATTGGGAGAATTGAAAGCCACTGGAACTACTCTTCAGTTGGCAGATAGGTTTGTTAAAATTCCTAAAGAGATGGTTGATGATGTCTTACTAAAGGTGGGATAATTTATTTTCTCTGTTGATTTCATTGTGTTAGATACCAAGCCCTTCTCAACCAAGGATGAGATCCCAATAATTCTAGGAATACCATTCTTGGCTACCAGTAATGCATTAATCAACTGTCGGAATGGTTTCCTAAGATTATCTTTTGGTAACCAAACTGTTCAGTTTAACATGTTTAGGATAGGCAAGCAACCACATATGGAAGAAGAGATTAATATGATTGAGGATTTTTTGGATTTTTCTGATGATTTAATTACCAACTTTGATAGTAATTTTGATTCAGAATTCCAAGAGTGTATGGATGAGTTGGATGATGATAGTGAAAATTTCTTTCCTAAAGTCTTGAGTCTTCACACACCTGTAGAGCCCTTAGGACCCCTTTCCAATTTCATTCCTAAAACTTCCATAGTTGAGCCCCCCTAAGCTAGATCTTAAGGAGTTACCATCTAATTTGAGGTATGCTTTCCTAAGGCCTAACCAGACTCTTCCTGTAATAATTTCTTCAAATTTGACTTCTAGCCAGGAAGAGGAGTTACTTAAAGTGTTAAAAGATAATAAGGAAGCCCTAGGTTGGACCATGACTGATATCAAGCATATAAGCCCTTCTATTGTGTAACATCATATACATCTTATGGAGGATTCCAAACCATCCACAGAACCCCAAAGAAGAGCTAACCCAGTGATGATGGAAGCTGTTGGGTAATTGTACTACAATTTCTTACAAAAATATAACAAATTACAATACAAAGATTTTGCAGTAGAAACTACTATGATGTTGTAGTATTGATCCTTGGCTGAAATGAGACGGAGATAAACTTCAAATGGATATTGAATCACCACCACAATTACTGAAGAAGCTTCGATCAAAATTGAGGTTGAGTCACACTTGTAGTGTTGCCTTTAAGGTAATTGATGCCCTCTACTGCCAAGAGTTGTTATGTATCTTTATCTCTAAGATAAAACAACCTTCCATTAGAAGATGAGGTAGTTCTTCTAGTCCCTTCTAGGAGCAAAAAGCTACAACATAGCAGCCCCCTCTTACCTTACACAAGACTCCGAGAAAAAGGAGAAAGAGAAAGACTTGTATGGTTGCAAAGAGTAGAAATAGATGGATGTGAATGTGTGAATGTATGTCTCTGCAAGGTATTTGGTTGGGTTTATATAGATCCAAAACTAACCCTTGCACCCTCTTAGATTCCCCAAGAGTAACCTCCAACTAATGGCAAGTTAATTGGAGAATAATGTCATATGGACATGAATTGGGAATTAATCCCAATCAATTCCTTAACCCACCTTCCCACTCATGATAATGACCATGAATGAAATTTAGAGCTCTCATAGGGTGTTATTGACCATTTCCTAGCCCACCTCCCCACTCATGGTAGTGACCATGAATGGACTTTAGGGCACCCATATAATGACATTGACCATTTACCTCCATTTGGTAATAACCTATGGTATGAATTAAGAATTAGTTTCATAAATGAAATTAATCCCAATCAATTCTCTTTGCCCCACCTCTCCACTCATGGTAATGGCCATGAATGGAATTTAGGGCACCCATAGGGTGTTATTGACCATTTTCCACTACTTTGACCCTAAGGGTCCCATACCATTACAAGTCATAAAACACATAAAAGAAAAACCTCATTTTGAAACTTAATTATAATAAAATAAATATAAATTGTAACAATCCCCCACAAGTTTCAAATGACACGAAGGGCACATTTGCTGTGACTGTATTAGACACTATAGGACGCATCGTTGTAGGTGTCTTTTGGACTTGAACCTACACTAGGTTTAATGAGTCGCGCTACAGAGTACCGGTAGAGTTAGACTCCTTGAACCTTTCCTCATTAGTGTAGCTGACCGATCCATCAACCACATCCTATAAGTTGACTTTTTGAGCTGCCCATCATATAATTACTTTGGACTTTTGAACTGGCCATGTCCCTTATCTTGGACTTATGAATGTTTAGAGAACTTGCCTATAAGTTCTCATTGGCGGCGGTCACACCCCCTACATCCACTTAGGTTAGTCCCCGATGTGCACCACAATTAACCCACCCCCACATTTCCTGGGATTGGACTAATTAAGAGCTTTACCGCTCAACCTTTCTCCTTGTGGTGGTACTACTATCATCATTTACATCTTGGAATGAATACTTAAATAAGCAGTAGTATTGAGCTGGTCACCTATGACTTCGTTTGTACCCCTTGAACCTAATTCAGGCATTAAGCCTCTTCACATAGGTAGGGTATCCATCATATAACCTAAGGATTAGGCATCAACCCCATTCCTGTAGATGCACTACATAAGTTCTTGACAGACATAGGCTTTGTGAACATGTCAGCTTGGTTACTTTCTGACTTTACATAATCGATAGCTATCATTCCTTCATCTATGTACTGTCTCACAAGATTGTGTCTTAGGCCTATATGCCTCCTTTTACCATTGTATATCCAGTTCTTGGCTAGATGTATAGCCGCTTTATTATCACAATGTAGTGATATCGATGGCACCGGTTTTTACCACAATGGAATATCCGCCATTAAGTTTCTAAGCCATTCGGCTTCCGTTCCCACCTTTTCTAAGGCTATGAACTCAGCTTCCATAGTAGAGCCTGTCCCACAAGATAACTTTGTGGACTTCCATGAGATGGCACCGCCTGCTAGTGTAAATACATATCCACTAGTAGCTAAGGACTCGTTTGTATCCGATATCCAATTTGCATCGCAGTACCCTTCCAACATCGTTGGTTTACCACTATAGTGCAAACTATAGTTTATAGTGCCTTTTAGGTATCTCAACAACCTATCAATTGCACTCCAATGCTCCTTACTTGGATTGTGAGTATGTTGACTCAACTTGCCTACCGCAAGGGCAATATCAAGATGCGTACAATTCATTAGATATGTGACTGAACCAATAATTTGAGCATTCCTTTTTTGATTCACCGGTTCACCCAAGTTTCTTTTCAAATGACATCCCATTTCAAAAGGTGTTTTAACCCTTGAAACTTCATGGTACCCATACTTTTTAAGTATATTTTCTACATAATGGGCTTGGGATAGTGAAATATTATTCTCTTGCTTGATGATCTTGATCCCAAGGATCATATCAACCTCTCCTAAGTCCTTTGTGTCAAAATTAGACTTCAAAAGTTTCTTAGATTGATTCACTATTTCCAAGTTTGTTCCCATTATCAGCATATCATCTATATATAGTAGTATGAATATGCCCTTACCACCATGAAACCTGCTATATAAGCATCTTTCAGCGTCGTTCACAACGAAACCATTTGAAATTAGAACTTTGTCTAATTTTTCATGCCATTGCTTTGGCGCCTGCTTCAATCCATATAAAGATTTCTGAAGCTTACAAACTTTTTTCTCTTGTCCATTTACAATACAACCTTCTGGTTGCTTTATGTAAATTTCCTCCTCTAAGTCCCCATTTAGAAATGCCGTTTTCACATCCATTTGATGGATGACCAGGTGATGTATTGACGCCAATGCTAACATAACCCTTACTGTGGTAATTCTAGAGACTGGGGCAAATGTGTCAAAGAAATCAATGTTAGGCTTTGCCTAAACCCCTTGACTATAAGTCTAGCCTTGAAACGATCAAGTGACCCATCACTTTTTAGTTTCTTTCGAAATATCCACTTGGTTTCCAAAGTTTTGGAACCAATTGGTAAAGTTACCAATTCCCAAGTATTGTTTTCCAAGATCGAATCTAGTTCACTCTTGATTGCCTCCTTCCAAAAGACGGCATCCGATGATGTAATAGCCTCTTTGTATGTAAAAGGATCTTTGTCTACTAGATAGACAAGCCACTCATCATTCGAATATTTGGGTCTTTTGAGTCGCTTGCTCATTCTTAGTTGACTTCCATCACCATTACCCAATTCTTGATTGGTAATCCTTTCATTTGACTCAATTTCCCCATAAGTCAATTGGCTATCCTTACTTTTAGGTAAGTTGGACTTAAAGGGAAATATGTTTTCAAAGAACTCAACATCCATTGATTCTATGATGCTATTTGTTTCAATAACATCATCCATGGTTTTAATCACTATGAACCGGTATGCAGTACTATTTGTAGCATATCCCAAAAACACACAATCACATGTTTTTTGCCCCAATTTTCTTTTCTTGGTATCCGGTAATAATACCTTAGCCAAATAGCCCCAAATCCACAAGTGTTTTAAACTTGGTTTTCTTCCAAACCATTTCTCAAATGGAATTATACCAGTCTTGTTATGTGGGATTCTATTTGACAGATAACATGCCGTTAGCATGGCTTCCCCCCACATATCAAGTGGTACACTCGAACTCAATAACATAGAGTTCATCATCTCTTTAAGAGATCTATTTTTCCTTTCAGCAACCCCATTGGATTCCGGTTGATATGGAGCGGTTGTCTCATGGATAATTCCATTTTCCTCACAAAAATTTTCAATGTTAAAATACTCATTCCCTCTATCAGTTCTAAGTCTTTTAACCTTCTTGTCAAGTTGATTTTCAACTTCCGTTTTGTAAGATATAAACGCCTTTCCGGCCTCATCCTTTGATTTGAGTAAATAAATCATGGTATACCTAGAGTGGTCATCTACGAAGGTTATGACATAGTTGTTTCCTCCCTTAGACTCATATGACTTATAGTCACTCAAGTCATTATGGATCAATTCCAAGAGATCACTCTTTCTATCCACAGTTTTATGAGGCTTTTTGGTTAACTTTGCCTCTACACAAGTTGTACACTTGTTTATAGGAGGTTCCACTTTATTGGTGATCATGTCTAACTTGCATAGTTTGGTGATATATTTCACACTACTATGACCCAACCTACCATGCCACAAATCAAAAGAATTAGTAGGGACAACAATGTAAGCAGAAGAAGTACTAGCTTTCTCAATTACAATATTTTCAACGCTTAGTACAAATAACCCCTCACTAAGGTATCCCTTCCCCACAAATACATTGTTCCTAGTGATAACCGCCTTATCATTCTAAAAATTTAATTTCATTCCTACTTTATTAATTAAAGGAACTAAAATTAAATTGCTCCTAATATCCGGCACATGGAGGACATTGGTGAGAACTATAGTCTTCCCTGAAGTGAGCTTTAACACTACCTTTCCTTTCCCCATAATAGGGGCAATTTGAGAATTTCCCATGAATACCTTTTCGTCTCCCATACTCATGGAATAAGAAGAGAACATCTTCAAATCACCACAAATATGTCTTGTAGCACCGGTATCCAATACCCAATCCTTTGATTTTTCAACCAAATTTGCTTCTGTGACCATAGCTACAAAGACGTTGTCTTCAACTAGGTTCACATTTTCATATTTTTTTTTCTTGAATCGGCAATCTTTCTTAAAGTGCCCTGGCTTACCGCACACATAACAAGTGAGTTTCTTCTTCTTAAAAGAAGGCTCATCATTGTATTGACGGTTCTTCCTTTTCTTGTCATGTTTGTTGGTTTCTACCAAGTTTGCTTTTAAACGTTTCTCCCCAAGATCTTTTTCACCCTTGTCTTTGTTCCGGTTCTTTTCCTCAATTTTGATCCTTACAACCAATTGGTCTAAAGTAAACTCCGTCTTCTTGTGTTTCATTGACAACTTGAAAGCATCCCAATAAGATGGAAGCTTTTCAATTAAGGCACCGGTCACAAATTCTTCTAGTAGAACCATTTTTCCTTTGCTAGCTTTCCAACCAAGATTTGAAATTGATCAATTTGGTTTGAGATGGTGTCACTATCTTTCATAGTAAAATTTAGAAAGTTAGCCACCAAGTACTTCTTTGAGCCAGCATCCTCAAGAGAGTACTTATTTACCAAAGCATTCCATATCAAATATGCATACTCCAATGAACTATACACATGGTATAAGTCATTGGATAATACATTCAAGATTCGATTTTTGCATTGAAAATCCGCTTGAATCCAAGCCACCCTTTTGCCCTCCTTTACAGGATCATTGTTTTTTTCTGGCATGGGTTCAGTTAAGGCAAATACCACCCCAATTTGGGCTAATGCAAACAACATCATTTGCCTCCACCGTTTGAAGTTTTGACCTCCAAACTGTTCAATTTTATCAAATTCAGTGACAATCCTCATCTTACCCAAATCCGAGATAAGATCAGTTACCGACGGGATAACATTGGTGGGAATTAAATTAAAGGTGGGTAAATGAAGAACCCCCTTACCATTGTGGCTAACATGAACCCTGCCTCCTTGGTTGTTGGTTGTTCCTTCAACATTGATGTTTGAGGAATCTCCTCCATTGGTAGTTCCATCTACGACATTGTTGTTCGAAGCATCACCTATGATAGTGATTGATGAACCATCATTGTTGTTGGAGTCATTACCTCTGCTGAGGCTTGCATCTCCAAGATCAGCCATGGGATCTTACAACTATCAATTACCTTAAACTTGTTGGGTAATTGTACTACAATTTCTTATAAAAATATAACAAATTGCAATACAAAGCTTTTGCAGTAGAAACTACTATGATGTTGTAGTATTGATCCTTGACTGAAATGAGACGGGGATAAACTTCAAATGGATATTGAATCACCACCACAACAACTGAAGAAGCTTTGATCAGAATTGAGGTTGAGTCAGATTTGTAGTGCTGCCTTTAAGGTAATTGATGCCCTCTACTGCCAAGAGTTGTTTTGCATCTCTACCTCCAAGATAAAACAACCTTCCACTAGAAGATGAGACTGTTCTTCTAGTCCATTCTAGGAGCAAAAGCTATAGCACAACAACCCCCTCTTACCTTACACAAGACTTAGAAAAAATGAAGAAAGAGAAAGACTTGTATAGTTGCAAAGAGTAGAAATAGATGGAGTGTGAATGTATGAATGTATATCTTTGTAAGGTATTTGGTTGGGTTTATATAGACCCAAAACCAACCCTTGCACCCTCTTGGATTCCCCAAGAGTAACCTCCAACTAATGGCAAGTTAATTGGAGAATAATGTTATATGGACATGAATCGGGAATTAATTCAATAAATTGAATTAATCCCAATCAATTCCTTAGCCCACCTTCCCACTCATGATAATGACCATAAATGAAATTTAGAGCTCTCATAGGGTGTTATTGACCATTTTCTAGCCCACCTCCCCACTCATGGTGGTTATGAATGGACTTTAGGGCACCCACATAATGACATTGACCATTTACCTCCATTTGGTAATAACCTATAGCATGAATTAAGAATTAATTTCATAAATGAAATTAATCCCAATCAATTCTCTTTGCCCCACCTCTCCACTCATGGTAATGGCTATGAATGGAATTTAGGGCACCCATAGGGTGTTATTGACCCTTTTCCACTACCTTGACCCTAAGGGTCCCACACCATTACAAGTCATAAAACACATAAAAGAAAAACCTCATTTTAAAACTTAATTATAATAAAATAAATATAAATTCTAACAGAAGCTATTAAAAAAGAGTTCCTAAAGTGCTTGGATCATGGAATAATTTATCCTATTTCTGATAGCCAATGGGTAAGCCCAGTTCACGTAGTGCCTAATAAGTCTGGTGTGACTGTAGTTCCCAATGCCAATAATGAACTAATTCTAACCCGTGTCCAATCTGGGTGGAGAGTGCATAGACTACAGGAAATTTAATGTGGCAACCTGGAATGACCACTTTCCATTGCCATTCATTACCAGATTTTAGAGAGGTTAGCTGGACATGAATACTATTGTTTTCTTGATGGATAGTCCGGCTATAATCAGATCCCAATTGCTTTAGAGGACCAACATAAGATCACTTTTACATGCCCATATGAAACATTTGCTTACAGGCGTATGCCCTTTGGGCTTTGCAATGCCCCTGCTACGTTCCAACGATGCATGATGAGCATATTTTCTGACATGGTCAAAAAATTCTTAGAAGTATTTATGGATGACTTTTCAATTCATGAGAATTCCTATTCTGAATGTCTTCATCATCTCTCTCTAATTTTAAGAAGGTGCATATCTAAGAATTTGATTTTGAATTGGGAGAAATGTCATTTCATGATTAAATCTGGTATTGTTTTAGGCCATGTAATATCCAAGGAGGGAATTAAGGTAGATAGAGTCAAAGTAGATTTAATTGATAATTTACCACCTCCTCAATCTGTTAAGGACGTCCGATCTTTTCTAGGGCTTGCGGGCTTCTACAAAAGGTTTATTAAGAACTTTAGTCAGTTAGCTCGACCTCTCACTTCATTACTTGCCAAAGATCAAACTTTTGAGTTTTCTAAAGAGTGCCTAGAATCCTTCAAACAACTTAAGAAGGAGTTGACCAAAGGAGTTGACCAATGCACCTATTGTTCAACCACCTGTTTTGACTGAACTTTTTGAACTGATGTGTGATGCTTCAAATTTTTCCATAGGAGTGGTTTTGGGTCAAAGGATTAATAAGTTGCCCATTGTCATTTATTATGTTAGTAGGACCTTAAATGATGCACAACTCAATTATACAACCACTGAAAAAGAATTTTTAGTGGTTGTGTTTGCATTAGAAAAGTTTCGGTCTTACTTAGTTGGTTTACATGTGGTGATGTATACTGATCATTCTGCTCTCAGATGCTTAGTTCAGAAAAAGGATGCCAAAGCCCATCTCATTAGGTGGGTTTTACTTTTGTAAGAGTTTGATTTAGATATTAGGGATAAAAAAGGAGTTGAAAACCTAAGTGCAGACCATTTATCCCGGCTTCCTAATTCCTTGACTATCGATTCTCCAGTCAACGAGAACTTTCCAGATGAACAGTTATTTGTAGTGTCCAGTGAACCATGGTTTGCTGACATTATCAATTTCTTAGTTTCAAGTGTGACTCCGGATCGTTGGTCCACCCAAGATAAGTATAGGTTTCATTCCCAAGTTAAGAACTTTTTCTGGGATGATCCTTATTTGTTTAAGATATGTTCGGATCAGATTATCTGACGATGTGTTCTTGATCATGAGCAACATTCTATTCTCTCTTTTTGTCATGATCATGCATGTGGTGGACACTTTGGACCTAAGAAGTCTGCCGCAAAGGTTCTCCAATGTGGATTTTATTGGCCCACTCTTTTTAGAGATGCTTTTGAATTTTATAAGGCTTGTCCCGCCTGTTAGTCTTTTGGTCATATCAATAAGAGGAACATAATGCCCCTCAACCCTATTTTGGTAGTTGAGATCTTTGATGTATGGGGCATCGATCTTATATGACCATTCCCTAATTCCTTTGGGAATTTGTACATACTTTTGGCCTTTGATTATGTTTCTAAATGGATAGAGGTCATACCTTGTAAATCTAATGACCACAAAGTGGTAGTTCGGTTTCTCAAAGAGAATATTTTTTCCCACTTTGGTGCACCACGTGCAATAATTAGTGATAAGGGTACTCATTTTTGTAATCGGCCTTTTGAGGCCTGAATGAAAAAGTGTGGGATCACCAATAAGTTATCTACCCCTTATCACCCCCAAACTAGTGGCCAAGTGGTGGTGTCTAATAGGCAGATCAAACAAATCTTGGAGAAATTGTTAATCCCAACCGTAAGGATTGGTCCCTTAGGCTTATTAATGTCTTGTGGGCCCATCGGACTGCATTCAAGACCGATCTTGGTCAGTCTCTCTACCATTTGGTGTATGGGAAAGCTTGTCACTTACCAGTTGAGTTAGAGCATAAAGCCTTTTAGGCCATCAAGAAGCTCAATTGTGATTTATCTGATGCGGGAATTCATCGTAGGCTCCAACTATCTGAGTTGGAGGAACTTAGGAATGAAGCCTATGAAAGTTCTAGGATTTACAAGAAAAAGACCAAAGCTTTCCATGATAAGCACATTCTGCGTAAATCTTTTGCAATTAGTGATAAGGTCTTATTGTACAACTCTTGATTGCATCTTTTTCCTGGTAAGCTTAGATCCCAATGGGATGACCCATTTATTATCCATAATGTATATCCCCATGGGGCTATGGAGATTTTGAATCTAGGAACATGGGTAATTTCAAAGGTTAATGGTCAGCGTTTGAAACCATTCCTCAAGTTTCCTAATACTGGTAGTGAAGAGGTCATGGATCTCCATGAACCTCTTTACACTGATGATTAACTTTTAATCAGGTATGACCCCCTTGCATTGTCTTCATTTTTAATTCTTTCCATACATTGAGAATATTGCATGACTTAAGTGTGGGGGAGGGAAACCAGTTTCTGTTTTTTTCACTTTGTTTTATTTGTTTTTCTTTTTGTTTTTCTTTTTGTTTTTTGGCTAATTTTCATACCATTCGATTGCTTGATGTATGCAAATAAAAGTTTTGACTAAGGTACCCATTTTGAATGTATAAAATCCCTGTTGAGAAGAAAGAAACAAGCCTGTGTCTTAAGATGGGACTTTCTTCTTAAAAATAAGAGACCCCTATTTTATGGTGTTGGATCATATGTAAGTCTGTGGGTTCCTTGTACTTTTGATTTGGAGTTGAGACATTCTTTTTAATTTGGCATGAGTTGACAAATGCACAATTTTAAATGAAATGTAAAATGTGGTATAAAGAAGAATAAGAGTTGATTCCCTTGGAACTAGATAGGGCATTACGCCTTAGGAAGCGTGGTGTCTTGATCGAAATTCCTTAGGAGGAAACTTCTGAAGGAACTCTAGCTTCACTGTCTTTGTGGGCATATGCAAAAAGCGAAGCTACATGTAACTTGGGTGTCTGGTGTTTGCTCCACCATGTCATTCAGGCCAAAAGTAGTAGAGTAGAATAGATTTTATTAAGCGAAAAAAACAAGAGAAAAAAACATGCAAATGTCATTAATGCTTAGTAATATGTTTTGGTCAAAAACACTCCAACGCCTTAGTCATTGGTTCCTTATTTCTTCAGAAGTGGTTTTTCCTTAAGATAAGGATGTTTTGGAAGAGACGAGGTGAGTTCCAAATTAAGAAATATGCTAGTGCCTGGAATTGATAAAGGATAATAAAAGTTCAAGTGTGGGGGTCCCTTATAAGAGAAATTATCTTTGCTCCGGATCGGTATGACCCTTACCTTTAGCCAAGGTTGGAATTTGTTTATTCTGAATTTTAGGTGTATATTCACTACAAACACCCACGAGACATAACTCGTCTACTAGGGGTGACCTAGGGGTTTAAAGGCTTGTTGCACATTTTAAGTGCAACCGTGCTTCCTACGAAAGTGAGTTAGGATTTTTATTTTTATTCTTTTTCTTTTTGTTTTGCTCAAGGACTAACAAAGTCTAAGTGTGGGAGAATTTTGATGAGCACATTTATGTGTGAAATCTAGAGTAATAAAACATGTATTTTATATATTTAGAATGGAGTTACCTTGAGTTTTACTCTATTTTTGTAGGTTTTGTATTTTAAAGGCTTTAAGTATTATCGGACATCAGATCTCTCCAACAACAACTACCTAGTGTAGTTGGTAAGCTATGGTGTATAAAATTCCCTTGCTCACCAGGAGGTCTCAAGTTCAAATCTCATGGTTGTCTTTTTTTGGAGAATTTTGTTAAAGATTTTCTACTTTTCACTCACTTAAAGCACTAAGGGCATGGAGGGGATTTCCACATCAAATTAGAAGCAAGGAAAATCGTGGAACGGGTTCCTATGCAAGAAGAGAAGAAAAAAAAAAGGGAGAAATAAATCTTATCCAAATCTTCTCTCTCCTCCACATCATCACCAAAAGATTGTCCAAATCACACAAAGCAAGAAGGAAAATCCTCCCTTGGAGGGAGAAAAAGAAGAGAAATAAAAAAAATAAAAAATAAGTAAAAAAAATTATAGAAAATTTTTCTAAGTTTATTTCTCTTTTCTCTCTCCTCCACCTTAGCACTTTTGGTCTCAAAAGATCTCACTACCAATTGTAGGTTTTTCCTTTTATACGCTATTTCCCCATTCCCTATAAATACAACTCATGTAAGAGGAGAGGAGACTTCATTCTTCTTCTAAGTTTTTTTTTTTAGTTGCTTCTATCTCTTTCTCTAGTTTTCTCTTTCTCTAGCTTTAGTTTTAGGTTTATGCTTCAAACACTTTTGAAAGTTCTTTTTATTCAATTAATGCAAGCACTTTTATTTTTGATTCAGTTTTTTTATTTTTATTGTTTAAGCAATTGAAGTTATAATTTTCAAGTTCTAGTTCTAGGCTTAGTTCTAGGTGACAAGAACAAGCTATGAAGCATGTCTTTCAAATTCCATTTTTTTTTTTCTTTAGATTTGTTTTCTCTAGTACTAGAAATTTTAGATTTGGTTTATTCCAGATCTGGTTTTTAGTATTCGTTGTATCTCAAATCGATCAAGTTTTCAGTTCAAGGGTTGAAGTTCAAGTAATTAGGCTCCCTCAATAGTTTTCTCTCCCCCCTCTCATTCCCTCTTCTGACTACCCTTTCTTTCTTAATTTAGGATTTTAATTTCAGTCATTATATTATTGCTATCCCTTTCCCCCAAGGTTCATGGCTAGTGTATGTGTTGGCTTTGCCCCTCCTAGCCATAGAACCATCAATTTATTGCTTTTATTTTAATTGTCTCCCTTTCCCTAAAGCCAAGTAGAGTAACCCTTGTAAGAGTGACTCTCTGGTTAAGTAGGGAAGCTCATATTATGATGCATCTCGGGCTAAGTAGTGAAATCTACTTATGAGTCTCTCTCTAGCTTTATCCCCTTTCTTTTACTTTAATTTTTATTTCAGCATTTTTTTTCTTTTATTGTTTTTTTTTAATTGCGTGGGTTTATTTTCAGTTATTTATTTATTTAATTTTAATTGCGTGGCTTGCGTCTTTAAATTCTTAGATGACGAATGGTTAGGATGTTATTTTAGATACATATGTTTAGGACGGTAATTAGAATTAGATCACAACCATTAATCGGTTCACTTTCGTATTATTAAAAGAAGTAAAAAAATAAAGTGGCTGCTCTCCCTGTATTCGACCCGTAGCTACACTGATCCGTATGCTTGCGGTTACATTTAAAATCTCAAACACATACCTTATGACTGCCAACAACAACAACAAATGGGATTGCATGCTTTTTTGTAGCAAGTGCAACCATATTCAACCCAACAGGTGCCACCACCCCGCCATTGGCCATAATAGCATGTGCTTCAACAATTACCTTTGCATTACAATTCTTAAGTTAAAGACAAGTAATATCAATGACGTGCTCTATAACAGAACATTACTACTAGTTACATACTATATTCACTCGAGAAATCATGGCAAAAACTGTAGAATCAGTAATGATAGTTGTTTGTAAACCTCTTTCTACCAACTCTTTTGCAAGAGAATGTCCTTGATACTTGATATTTTTTTTAGGAGGGAGAGGGAATCAGAGATAGCAAAAGTAGATCAAGATATGAAGATTAAATACAAAGAAAAAAAAAAAAAAGATAAACAACAATTGTCCCATTGTTGTACAACATGGATCTAGATTCAGGAACAAACCTTGGACCACCTTCTGCAACAAATACCCGGAATGACCGTTGTTTCTCTTTTGCAGCACAAAGGAACTCAATCACTATTCTTGAGCTGCCCAAAGTTAAAATTACCTCATTGAAAAACATAAACAACCAAACCATTATATTTACATCTCAATAAGTAAGACATAAAGAATAATATATGAATTTTAGTTATACATACATGCATTTTAGTGCATGAAACCAATCAGCAAAATTCTTTAAAAAATTTCATACCAGTATCAGAATCCAAAATCCATTCAAATTCTCATTAAATTTTGGACAAACTCGGATGGTGAGATGAGAGATTCTCATGTAAAAGAACTATAAAAAATAGTGTAAGATACAATTTGCAGTTTATTAATAAGTAATAACAAAATCATGTATTGAGAAGGGTTATTCAAAAATCTCATAAACATATGGATTATCAAATAAGGAATACATAGTTAAAACAAAAGAGGGTCCCCTTTTTTTAATAAATAGATATAGGATTTTAAAACAGAAAAACAAGAAAGGGAAAGAGAAAAATAATTTAGCATACAGATTCAGCTTAACAAATAGCAATGGAAGCCAAACTTTGGTTTGACGACTGTAGTCAGCTTGCTTGTTGATTAAAATCAATGGCGCTAAAAAAATTGGAGAGAACATTCCACATCTCCAGGTATTTGGAGGTTGCTACAGCCTACAAGGATTGTTAACTCACCTTGAACACCCTATCACTATTTACCCCCAAAGTTTATATTAAAAAAAAAAAAAAGATGTTTAACCATGTTTGGCCTCCGAAAAACATGAACATTTGATGGTGCTCGTATGGAAACAAATGCAATCTAATCTGCTTATGCTTAAATCCATAAAACCTTTAATATCTCTGACATATTATTTATCAGGGTTGATAAGATCCGAGCAAAAACTGCCACTACAAAGACTTAAACATCACTCAATGCAACTAAATTGGTTTGATCCTTCAGTCGCTAGTATGTGAACCACCTTATGACATGGATCAAACCACAGGTCTGCTACTCTCAACCAGATCCATAGGTGATTCTCTTAATGGATAAGAATTACAAAACTTGTTGCAGTCTTCAAAAAAACAATAGTCATTTGCTTCCTCCTTTCAAATCTGCATGAGTGATTTAAAATTTGCAACGAAAGAGAAGGAAAATCCTTCAGGTTTATTTGTCGTCTACCACTGCTGTTGAAGAGATCAAAATCTTTCAATCAAATCACCAAATCTTGGAAAAAATGCAAAATATGTAGTAATTTAGCAATGAAAGTCTAGGATACGTAAACTTAATAATAAATACATGTTTAGTAGCAATTAGATGAAGAAGAAATATCCAAAACAATTTTATGACTTTGAAACTTATTTTGATAGTCTTCGCACAGGTTGGGCAATTATTGTACCAAAATTTTCTGCATAGGAGACATGTAGAACTCCATTGGGTTAATTCAACATGTGGTAACAATTACTTTAAAAATATATAAATATATATTTTTTAAGGGAGAAGGTTGGGCACACCGCTAGCCTTCTTGGAGCTAGTGGCTCAATCAATGGGGGGCCCAAATGGGAGGGGCATGGGGGTCATTTTCATAGGGGAGGGAGAGAGAGAGTGACACAGGTGTAGAACCCCAGGAAGCATGCCCAGCCATTTCTCAATTTTTTATTTTTATAAAAACTATAATTGTGGCTGCATAGTGGATATGAGATGATGTAGGGTCAACATAATATCGTTGTATGCCATTCACATAAAAATATCATTAGTAAACTACTTGGTGACTAGATGAAATGGGGATTTGGCACAATATATATAGTTTTTTAGAATTTGGATGCCTACAAAAATTTAAAGAATCAACTCATTCAATGAAACCAGCAAACATTTGATGCTTCGACACACTTCCAAAGATCATTGACTCCATAGGTGGCAACCAGGAATTTATCAGCACATTATTCTTTCAAAGAAACAATTTAAGGAGAGATCTACATAGTTCAAAAAAGAGGTTACTTATGATGAATATGCTCCACTGCTTGTTCAACAATCTGATCATGGCAAGTGTCAATGTCTTCAATGAGTTCATTAACAACCTCAATAACATCATGTTTTAGCTTTCGGGTCCTTGAACTTTTATCAACAGCTGTAAAGGAGAATCTAACATTACATATAGAATTCCAGAAACACTCAAATTACAATGCACTCAATTCTGACAAAATAATAATTATTATTATTATAAAATTAAAGTAAAAAAATCCCGCAATAGCCACCCTCACTAAGAAAGAATTTGCAAATAGGAAATAATCACTTCTTTTAAATGTAAATTTAGGTAATACTTTTCCAGCTTCTTGAGATTCTTGGAATTCGGCTAGATGAATTCACCTTTAGAAGATATTGATGTCACTATCCTAATTCAAGATGCTAATTCAAAACTGAATCAGTATGACTTCTTATACAGGCTATATGAATGTAATAATTTTTTCTTCAATGATAACTGAACGAATAAATAATGCACTTACATTTGCTTTTTTCTTCAGAATCTCCTGAAGAAGAAGTGTGATGAGCAGCTCCTGAATCAGGAATATCCTCGAGAAGGGTATGCAAAGAAGGTAGACGCAAAGTACTTCTGGTAGCAGCAGCACCTGCTGCTGTAGATACTACTAGAAAATCACCACGCTCATCATCATCATCTTCATCATCACTACCAGTAAATATGCCCAACCTACCAATGGCATTCATAGCTAGAGAAACATTTTCCTCCTTAACGATGTGTAGAACACACTGCACAATGTTGCCAACTGTAAGTTCTGCAATCAAATCCATACAGCATTGTGATAGAACATAAGAAAAATTCCTCAGCAGACCAGTGGAACTAAAATCATTAGTTGCATGTGAAAGTCATATGAAACAATCAATGTTATATAGCATAATAAGCCATAACATCCACGCAACTTCACAATTAACTCCAATACCCCAAAAGAACAAAATTTAAGTGTCTGAATCAAGAACCAAATCAATGCCTATTAATCCAGATAATAGCTGAGCCCAAAAAAAGGGGGACATGGTTTCCATAATCTTTCTTGAGTTTTGAATATTCTTTTAAAGAAGGAATCTACCGTTGTAACAAAAGAAAAGCAAGATTCTCATAGTAGTCGAATCTACCAATTTCAAATACCCACCACCCGACACCCCTTTTATCTCATCATCACTGCAGCAAAACCAGGTCAGATTTAGAGGGGCCGAGAAAGCCCTGAAGGTTAGGGACGTTCATCACATGTTCAAGCCCAAACCCCCCCCCCTTGACACCCCTAATCCGTTGGTCACAGAATTGCTTGTTCCACAAGCATATGCCTTCTCTTAGTCACCCTTGTTACTCTCTAGTGGTGAATTATGGACTTCATCAAAATGAGTTGTGATCTCTCTTGCTCACATACACACACACACACACACACACAATGGAGTTGTGAGCACAAAGTTTTTGAATCGATTTTTCCAATAGGTAAAACCTTCACCATCAAAGTATGGAGGTCTAAAGGTGTTATGACCTTCAACTTGTTGGGGTTGAAATGCCATGGATCTTTGACTCGGTTTAGAGAAAATAACATCTCAATTTTGAGCTCCCGCTCTGATACCAATTGTTAGAAACACCTAGAGGGGGGTGAATAGGTTTTCTCGAGAGTACTTGACAATATTTCAATTTATCACAATTTAGACGAAATACGAAATTAAAGTGAGGAATCAAAATGACAAGACACAAGGATTTTATAGTAGTTCAACTTATAACCAAGTCTACGTCTACTCCTCTCAATACCCCTTGAGACATTTTTACTATATGTTTCTTTTAACGGGTAAGAAACAAGCATTTACAACCGTCTTAGTTACGGGTCAAGTGTAACCCACTCTTGAGTCCAAGCAAGAGCAACTCAATACACTCTTGAGTACCGACAAGAGTACTGAAAGTAGTAATGTAAATGAAAGTATAAATTACAAGAGTTGAAGAATGTTACCCGTGATGTGTAGAACAAATACTCTTGTGTAATTGTGCAAGTGAATGAATGTAATGAATGATCGAAACTTGCACTTGAAGCTTCCAAGTGAAGATGGCTTGAATGCTTGAAGCTTCTACTTTCTCTTCTCACCTTAGCTTAGAGTATCACTCTCAATCGCTCTTTATTTTGCCATATAATGCTCACTTTTTGTATTCACAAATGCAGCCCATTTTGCAGTCTCACAAACACATTAACAATGGGGCACAAATTGACCAAATCAGTTTTGATAATTGAAACCCGCCCCCAACTCTGAGTTTACCATTTTTCATGACATCAATAGAGAAAAAATCCAAAATCCCAATGGTTAAAATGACATTAAGTTTTGTTGCGGTAGTAGTAGTACCATCCAACTCCAGCACAACAATTTTACATAAAAATGGGACCTCATTCTAATACATCGTGAAAATTGTAGCAGTTAGTCAACAAGGGATGAAATAAGTGTGCATACATTAATATCAATTAAACCCAAGTCCAAGTTCCCCAAAAGAGTGGAGAAGGGCTGGGAAGAAAGAAAGTTAAAAAGGTTGTATGAGAAATAAAACCATCTAAATAATCCATTCTTTTCTTTTCTCTTTCAAAGGAATGGACCACCCTTTTATCCTTAAAGTCAATAAGTTATAAATCATCACAAGTATAGGAAAGCATCACAAGTGTAGGAAAGCATACCCACAGGATTCGCAGCAATCAGCTGCTCACCAACTGCCTTGACAGCCTTGATCAGAGCCCCTGCCTAGTATGTATGTAGCACCCTCTGCTGAGAAATCACAGACCGGAGCAGTTCTACAGTCTGTTTGGCTATTACCTATGATCCCTCAACCTTAATGCCATCATGTGCATCATCACAAAATTCAATCTCAGAAAGCATTCCCCTATAACTTTAGCAGCTTAGAAGAAAATGGAACTGAAAGAAGCGCCCCCCCCCCCCCCCGAACACAAAAAAAAAACAAGAAATTTTACCGTCGTTTGGGCTTGACGACTAAGTCATTGACAATGGTCTGCGTGTCTGCCATGACTTACAAATTTTGAACTGGAATTGTGTAAGAATCACTTCATTGTCAGGCAACCAATTTGAAGGAAAAATGAAAGAGTTAAATAATACTAATTATATAGAGCCATTATAATCAGTGAGAAGAATAAGACAAATTTTCAATAAAATAATAGTTACTCCGCTAAAAGAATTGATGGAGCCTAGGTCACAAATCCCCAACTTGATTGCATCCATTCACATAGGAGAGAGATAGAGAGATCAATATACCACTAGATGGCCGAACGGAGAAGAAGAAGAAGAAGGCCGCTGCAAATGCACTCCCGCCGTTGCAATCTCCCTTGATAGGAAGAGAAACGGAGAAGAGGAAGGGAGCAAGGGGAGGATTTGTGGTTTTCTCCTTCGATGCTCGCCCTTGATCGCCTATCACCGAGAACAGAGACAGAAAAGAATCAAAGAACTAGAGCTGATCAATCAGGGATTTCGAGTTTTCTCCTTTGAAGGTATTAGGGGGTGAGAAGGGTCGGATTTGAGGTTAATGGGTTATTTCTTTTTCTTTTTTTCTTTTTTCTCTCTCTAAAGACACTTAAACGTTTTTTAATACGTATTATTCGTGTATAATATTTCAACCCTTAAAATATGTAGATAAATCCATATATTTGGTTCTATATGGATAAATATGAATTTTTTATTAAAACATTTGATACATATCTTATGCACATATTTACTAACTATGGTACTCAAACATACTTTGTTATATAAGTTAGGTGTGGCTCCATGTAACTAAGGTTTATCGGTGGAGATGAACTATAAAACTGAGTAGATTCATGAAATTCTTTAAAAATAAAATATAAATAAATAAGTAAATAAGAAGAAAAAGAACATGATTGGGGATTCTCTTAGTTCAAACCCTCTTTGTTAGCTTGTGTATCATAATCTTTTAAAGACTGACAATCAAGAGAGATTTTTGATATGATTCTTCCTAATTTGGAAATGTATATAGGCTTTGGATAGTCCACTTATTTAGAACATATGGAATGTTGATCTATCAATCCTACCATTAGATGAATATATTATAATAATATTACTAAAATAAATAAATAAATAATAAAATTTAACTTAGATTCAATCATATGCCTCTCCTCTCCTCCCTTTCCCTTCCCCCCCCCCCAAAAAAAAAAAAAAACACTTCCTATGTTTGACATTTCTTGCTTATGTTTAAGCTGTAAATTAAATTTGCAATAAATTTGACTTTTAATTCTTTTTTCAAAGTATCATAATGGCTCATGAAACCTACAATATGTGTAAATTGTGACATGGGAAACTATTGGATATGTGTCCATCAAACTCATATTTTTTTATTAATATTAATTTCATTTAATTTTCATGATCATTGACAATCTATGGTTGTCTTTAGGTTTTCACCTAATTTTGTGCTTAACTAAGGATAGGATTTGACATCGTATTCATATGGTTGTCACACTATGTGTTATGCAGAATGGTGATTTTAAGACATATCTGTAAGTGGATATATGGTGTGTATGTAATACATGATCTCACATGAGGATCTTTCATGTGTCTTGATTGAAAACAAGATTCTCATTCAAAGAATTCAATTAGTTCCTTGACATGAGAAATCCTTATCGTTATAATTACGCATCATGGCTTTTTGCACACTAATGATTTTTTTTTTTACTATATATCAATGCACTAAATTCATGTTATTTAACCATGAATGAAAGGGTTGCTTAATACGGAATCCATTGTCCTATTGGGAAATATCGAGGAGAGAAAATGTTTGTGTATGATTTGACAGAATTTCAGATCCGATAAAAGTTCTGTAAATGGTTTACAAATGTTTTTATAAATTAATATTGTTTTATTAAATATTTTGAAATTTTTTGTTCATTCAATCACTAACACATAATCTCTACATTGGCATATTCGATGGATTAGGATCTTAGTAGTAACTTAAATACATTGCCTATAGTTTATTATGTGATATTATTTTAGTGGAAGGATGGATATGTAATTAATTTAATTAAGTTGTGAAATTTTATTTCGTTGGGAGATAATGATACTAACTTATTTATCAATATCCACAAAATTTTGTCAATGAGATTAAACAATTGTACTATAAGGTGTTTGGATTAGATAATATATTTTTTATCAAAAATAAAAAATAAAAATTAGATAACGTACCCAATTTGATCCTACTTCCCACTTTGTAGCATATAAGGGCACTATGGGTTGACAAAGTCACTTGACATTAGGATTTAGAATCCAATAAGCACTCTTATTGTATTGCCTCACATTATAAAAGAGGGGGTTGGAGCAGTCCACGATTTTGACTACTCCTCTCTCTCTCTCTCTCTCTCTCTCTCTCTCTCTCTCTCTCTCTCTCTCTCTCTCTCTCCATCCAGTGAGGATTAAGGTTTTTTTGAACTCTATGTGAGAGAGTGTCATTGTGTGCATTCTCGATAAATGCAAAGACTCTTTGCATTGTTCAAGTGTGGAAAAGCTAAGTTCGTATAGAAGAACTATACTTGCAGTTCAAAAGGAAACTCATTTCTCCCCATTAAAGTTCTATGCAGTAAGACTATTCCATTGTGACCAAGTAATCACAGGTCGGAAGAAAAAACTGAACTAGATCTTCTCAAGTGTGCCAACCGCTCCATCCCACATCCGATGAATAGGAGACACTTGGGGTGCATGCCTCGATGCTGCCAAGCGTCTGATGCACATTAGAGGGGCTGGCCCACTTGAAAAGATCCAGGTCCAAAAAAATAGCCGCTCACCAAAGCAAAGGTAAAGTTGCTTACATTGTGACCTTCCCCAAACCCCACAATGGCGTTAAACTCTTGCTAAGGGTGTCAAAATATAACCAAAACCGAAACCAACATGTTATAACCGAATCAAACCGCATCGTAGTAAATTGATCCGATTTTGGTTTTATATGCCATAATTCTGGTTTGGTTCGGTTTAGAACCGAAAAACTGATGGTTAACTAGCATCTAGTATTAAAGACTTAAAGTGTTTTGAATTTCGACGGATCTCTAGTCTTTACAAAAAAAAGAGCCAAAGAACTAATCGAGAAGGGAGCTTCATTTTCACACAATCACACTTATTGATTTCTTAATTTCTAGGATAATAGTTAATTAGTTATCATATGTATAGTCTTTTACATAGAAAGTATATTGTCCTTGGAAAATTAAAAATATATTGTCTTAACTCTTTCGAAAATTTAATATATGTAGGATTCACACTAGCTGTAGGATGCAAATCATTTTCTAAAAGGACACTATTAACCGCATGTAAACCAGCTGTGAACCTAATAACAAAAACCGATTAGAAGCCACTAAAATCAAAACCGAATGGAAACGATTATGATTTCACCTTATGCCTATCCGGTACTATTTTTGTTTCACCTTATCAAAATGTAAACCTAATCGAATAACCAAAACCACACTATATGACATCCCTACCTCTTGCTGTCTTGCACAAGATTCACAAAATTTTGTTTTTTTTTGTTTTGTTTTTTTTTTTTTTTTTTTAAGATAAAATTTGCATTTAAAATGAGATCTATCCGGTCTTCCAAAGGTTCAGGCATTGCACAACACGTGTTAAAGTCCCAACATGCAACACATGTGCAAGATTCGAGAACTAACAACACTTCTACGTGGGGGCGTCAATGGGATGGGTTTTTTCAAACCCTATCTCAACCAAGTCTCTTAACTCAACCCAGGTCTAGCCGATATGATGAATTAAAAGCCAATGGGACTAGTCAGGCCGAAGGCCTGGATACCTGTAGTTAGCAAAAAAATAAAAATAAATAAAGAAATAAATAAACTAATGTCAAAAATCATAATGAGGGTAGGTGACATATAAATGTTAATTAAAAATATTTGTGGATTAAAAAAAACGTAAGTTTGATGGTGTGAATGGTATAAATTATAATGAATTTAATATTTCAGTAATGATATGTATATTTATTTTTTACATACATAAATTGAGATAGACATAATGTATACAGGGTTGGGTCAGGCCGGGCTCAAGCTAATGCCTCAACCCATGCCAAGCCCAACCCGGCCTCAGGCTTCAAAATCCTAGCCCAAGCCCATTCTGCAGGTTCTTCAACAGTTCAGCCTAGGATTTGCCCACGCTCAGAGTAGGCTAGGACGGGTTTGGGCTGACCAAGATTTTTTGACACCTCTACTTCAATGTGACAAATATTTTAGATGTCCAAAACATTTTCCCATAAAATATACCATTTTTTTTTTTTTTTTAAATTTAAGCAACGTAAATCAGGACATGCATTTATTCCTTGAAAATAAATCGAGTTCGATAATGATGATGATGGTTGCATTTGCAAGAAGTTGATGACTTGGTGTATCACGTTAGGTTGTAGTACAAGTAAACAAGACTGATGCTTTGGTTGGATCCAGGAATGTTTTTCTTGTCATATATAATTGGTGTATCCACGTATTTTTTTTCCAAATATATATTTAATAATGGTGCTGCACTAGTCAGTCACAGGAACCTTTTAATATACTTCCATGATATTCATGCACTCCTGTAATTTGAACATCTCTCAACCGAGCTGACTGCTTGCTACAATAACTTATGGACCATCCATTCATTAAGCCTTTCTTGAGCACCTGCTATCATAGTCTGAAATTAACCTAACTTGCCGCAGAAAGGAAACTAACTGCTCATATCACTCATGAACACAATGAAAATTTTAAGTAGAAAATATTTCAATGAGAACAATATGAGATAGAAGAACCTTTTTTTCCCCAGAAAATCGAATCTCCCTGAAAAATGAATTATTGAAGCTAGCACCTGTGGATCGTTAGATGTTTCGGTTTTCAGAAATTTGTAGCTCGTGCTTTTAACAATATTCCATAATATAAAAGCTCATCCAACAGGAAAAGTATCCACCGATATTCAGATTTTCTGAATTTAGATATCGACAAAGGTCCGTCCACGAAAAAAATGGATGGAAAAATATTTAAATATAACACTTACAGCAATTGCGCATGTCATCAGTTCAGAATTACCATGAAATTTCCCACCTTCATGGAGATATTTCACTTCTCATAATCTTGGACAAGCTGCCCAAGAAGCATCGGAACAAGTTTATTCACTAGAGTTTGCATGATTCTTCTATATGTAACCAACCATATCGCAATAGTCTGAATGTCGTCCATGTGGTAAAAACAAATAAAGCCAATGACATAAACTCTGTAGAAAACTAGAAAACGATATCCATAAAATAGAAGTAAGTACCCTATCTTTGATTGAGGACAGTTTTGGACATACGATAAGGCACCAGGAACATTTAATCTTCAAAAATCCCTTCTTTTGATAAATGATTTCCAAGAGCAGGTCATATAGATTACCAATAATGAATATTTTACTTGAGAAATTCTATGAAACTTCAACAGTAGGCGTCTATGGAAAGAGAAAATCTTTTCAACTTCTATTCCAAAAATAAAGGGGCACGAGAAATAGAAGAACTAAGCCCGACAAAAAAAGTTTGCATATTTCATGAAACCTGGCAACAACTAAATTTCCATTCCTCATCTACATGTAAACAGTTTTGAGTTACTTACAAATTTCAGGGTTTTCAATAGCAGATATTGGAAGCAACGTAAATGGCCGTGTGTTTATCTGTGCACAGAGGAGCAAGATACAATAACATGAAAGGAGTATTCATAAGGTTGTCCAACAATGACCCAGCTAAATGTTTCTCTTTCATTTGGAGCCGAACATCACACACAAAAAATTAAGAGAGATTATTGATATAGAAACATAAATGGAGTTGGTGCCAAAAGTAAAGTAAAGTATGCTTGGTAGCAAATGTAAGGTCACCACTCTATGCTTGATATGCCTCCTGTAATTGTCTAGAATACTCTGTACAGCTCAAGCCTATGTGCTACAGACAAACGAGGTTTCAAAATCAAACATATTGACCGGTTTTTTTTTTTTTTTTTTTTTTTTTAGTATAACATTTATTCCATCACAAAAGACCTAGCTTTCCTCATTTTTCTATTTTTCACATGATTCTCCCATATTGCAGAAATTTCTGTGAAATATTTAGCCTTGTCTTGCAGAATTTAAAAACTGCCATATTATTTTTGGTAGATTAGATATATTTTAC
>NW_024870466.1:275993-313963 GCF_013358625.1 Macadamia integrifolia | reverse complement strand
CCCCCCCCCCCCCCCCCCCCCCCCCAAAAAAAAAAAAAATTATAATTAGTTCATCAAAATTATTAAGATAACAACAAAAAGTTTTAACAAAAAATGCATGTTATAAGAATGTTAATACAAAAAATATAGACAATTGCTCATATGGCTGCCTTAAATATTATTTATATAAAATAACACTTTTATAATTTAATCATAAAAAAAATACTTAATTGAGATATAATAGCATAGAAAACAGCATTTTATGAGGTAAATCCATAGGAATTTGAACTGTATTTTCAATCATAATAATGTATTGCTTTGTTGTTGTAGTCTGTAGTAGACCTCATGTAGGAAAGGAACTTCCCCATACTGATTACTAGAAATAGGATTGAGAAATAGAGAATGAAGAAGGAATAGCGAAACAGGTTTTTTTTTCAGCCTAATGGTTGAATCGGTGGGCTAATAAAAGTGATATCCTCTATTTGAGCTATTTGAGCTATGGAAATATCCTCTAGTTGGAGTTATGGAAATATCGATTGTTTCAATTCTATTTGAGCTATGGAAATGTCCTCTAGTTGGAGTTGACAAACAATTTCAAGTGATATAGGTATTTCTCGAGTTGGAGACATTAGAAAAACAAGGATGAACAAGCAGTAAAATAAACTGCCATCCTTCATATACTGCTAAGACTGATTAATGGTTAGAAACAACACACATAATAACAGGTAGAAATGAACCAAACAGTATAGAACTTTTAACATGTCAGATATAGATTGAATTCCCAGAGATCAGCTAAAAAGTTCCTTTAACTCTACCTCTAGCAAAGCAGTTATGCTGCTTTAAGTTTCAATTCCATTGACTCAAAGTTGAGTTTAAAAAATGCGATAATAGGTTAGAACATGGAAGCAAAAATGATGGAGCAGTAAACTCAGCCGCACCACTTAGAATAGTTTAGATTCCTCTACAAGTTACACAAAAATGAAAATGAAGCAGTAGATAATTAGGAGAGGAGCGTAATTTAAAACCCTTATATAGGAATGTTGACTAGATTTTCTGAATAGTCTTTCAGATATTTGCCTTCTCTAGCTACAACATTTTAGATAAAGGGTGAAGTCAAAGTTTTCATCTGATGAAGGAAAGAATGCTAGTTCCTGAAACCAAAACAGTACATAATTGTACTCAACTCACCAAAGGTTATGAATGCTAGATTCTGAAAATGAAAACAGTAAATAATTGCACTCTCAACACATCGGTTATGCATAAGGACAAGAAATCTGCAAGCAGTTAATTCCAGTACAAATTCCCACTTTTCAACCTATGCTATAATAAGTTACAGATATGCATATTGACCTTCCAGAAGCTTAAATAAGAATATGTGTAGCAAGGAGAAGGGGGGGGGGAAAGGAAGCTCAAAGGAGAACAAGAATGACCTCAAGGGTGAGATTCAACTTCACATCAACATCCAAAGATGGCTCAGAACCATTGGCATCCCACTTAATGTGATTTATCATGAATGCTGCAAATCGAAGCAAAAGAATCAAGAAAAATTTTAAAGTAAAATAATTTCACAATTAGAAATATGAGTTAATACCTAAAGCAGTTGTTAACAGGATTTACCGCCACTTAAGCAGTTGGTCTGGTTTAAAGGCCATATTCCCCGCCATAGCTTTACTCTATGGCGATGCCTGTCCAATTGTCTCCATACCCAACCCTTCCTCATTCACCGCCATATCCCCGCCAACCCTTCCTGCTGCCTCTGTCCCCAGGGTATGGAGGATACCCCCCACCTCTTCTTCTCCTGCTTCTTCTCCTCCCTTGTCTAGAAATCTGTCCTTTCCAAGTGCTAGCCGGCTAGGAGATCCATTCTCCCTTTTGACAAGGAATGGATTTGGATAGACATGACCTTCTCTGGTACTTCCATGTGTGACCGTTGGTAAATTGGCCTTTTGTGCAACTATTAACCATCTCTGGATGGAGCATAACTTTCGTAGATGGACCCCCAAATCTCACTCTCCGGATAAGATTTGGAAAGCTATCTATTTCGATGTTACTTCCAAAGTCCAAGCCCTCCATGCCTGTCCTATTCCCAATTCCCTTAGAAAGACCCACATCATTGCGTCTTGGAACTTGCAGGTCGATCTCATCCCCACCAATTGATGGCTTAATGGATTTCTTCTCCCCTCCCCCTTTTTCTATCCCCTTGGATCGTGATGTTTTGTCATTGTTCTGTTATTGATTCCCACTAAGATAGCTTTTTCTTTTTGGCCCCTCCCCTCTTTCCCCCCCTCCCCTTGTATTTTCTTCTCCTTTTGGTAATGAATTATTTATTCATCCAAAAAAAAAAAGGGTGTTATGGGTATTTTGTTTATGTGGGTATTCTACAGATCAGTTTAATGATATGTTTACCAACCCTTTGTTTAGTCCCGCTTTCCGGAAATGTTGTTCCAAGCTGGGCATGGGTGATCTACATGCTCCGACTTGAGGAGTGTTAATAAGGCTTACCTCTATTTAAGGGTGTTCTGGGTATTCTATTTATGTTTATAGATAGTTTGGTACTGTTCATAGCTTACCTCTCTCTCTCTCTCTCTTTCTCCCTCTCTCGTCGATTCTCCTTCTTCTTCTCTTTCTTGCTTTCATATGTGCTAATCTCTCAATATTTGGTACTATTACAGTAGTCTTGGGTTTTTAATAAGTGGACTCGATGCTCAGGCCCTCTGCCCTCACATGTATGAATCATATGAAAGCTTCACAAAATATAAAAGGTCTATTTTTAAGAAAGGACAATAGTATATTCGTATTTGCATTGAGAGAAGTAACAAAGGATTGAACAATATTTCTCACTCTCTTGAAGCTTTGTTGCATAATGATTTAAATCCAATTTCCACAAGAATTACTTGAAAATAGGCCCCTTAACAACCCATCGACTGGGGGAAACCAAGAGTACTTCAATCAAAGTATAAAAGAGTTTCAACAATTGGATATAATATTATTTGCCTAAATCAAAATAATAAGTCCAACTTCTTGGTACCATAATTTCGATTATATTGAGTTAACCAATTTAGTTTACAACTAACACATGAATTATCCTAAAAGTTTGCCTGAAAAATGGTCATTTTGGCGTTCTATAGCCTCAGAACCCTGAAACTGCAATTGTAACAAGAAGAAAGAATATTAAAACATAAAGATTAAGGTACAAAAGATTATACAAAAGCATTATCTTTCAAAAAAAGCTCACATTCACAATTCAAAAGCTCTAAACTGCCTGTAGTTTTAATCATAATTCCGAGTACCAATCCTGTACAAATACAGGTGCAGCTGGTCTTGGATGTCAAAATACAATTATTAACATGAGTAAATACGTCAACTTGAAATTTTTCTCTTTTTTCTTATCATTTGATGGCGCTACTTTATTTAGTATTTTTATTTCATTTCATTTTCATTATATTACATCTAAATATGGATACTATTGTAGTTATTGATCATATATTTTGGCAAAAGGGAAGGAAAAGACAGAACAAGAAAAGGCCAATATCCGGGTACTCTGGGTCAGACATGGATTGAGGCCTCGGGCTGAGCCGGCCCAGCCTGACCTTGTTTATATAAATGTGAAAGAGGGTTATCTAAGCAAGCAGGATTATCTCACACTGATTTTTTTAATCATTGTTTTTCTTTTCAAAAGAATTAATATAATAATAATTCATGAGGAGAACTGTAACAGGTTGCTTATAGAGACTTCTCCCTAACGGGGTTGTCTGTCCCTCTTATTTTATATTTGAAATGACTCTCATACCGTTCTTGTATGATGCCCCGTCCCACACCTCCATTGGTGCTGCCCGCTGGCATGCTTAATCCAATGGTAAGGAGATTCTTCCTTCACCATGGGTGAGGGATTGCTTGCTTCTGTCTCAACTCTCGAGTTATCTTATATACTATTGCCTCCTTCATGCGTCTCCAAGTCAATCGATTAGATCATTAATTATTATAAATTATTATCATTTTCTAGCTTGTACGTGTATTTACTTATGCTTGGACCAGACAGACAGAATCATTCCCAACTCTCTCCATTCTGGTTTTTACAACATTAATTGGTCCAGACTGTCACGTCATGGCCATTGGATTGGATTGGATCATTCTCAAGCATTTACAGCGTTAATTTTACTGCAGCTTTGAGTGCCGAACAATATCACAATTAATTTCATGTCTTCAAAGTACATAAATATGGTAGTGAAAGCAGATCTGATTGAATGTGGTCACTCACTCAGACTATATTTTTTAAAAGAGAATTAATTACAAACAAAATATTTAGGAAATGTCAAAAATGTGAAAGGACAGTGGGAGGAAAAAAGGACATTTTTTAATTAGCTAGAATAGAACCCATCAAGATAACCATGAGTACATACCTTCTGAAATCATTTATATTCTACTCTTTAGAAGGGGGGAAAAATAGTTCTATTGGAAGAAAGAAAACAGAAAAGAACCCATACTTTATATAATGACAAACGTACGTATTTAAAAACAAACATGTAATGACAGTATGCTTAAAAGTTCACAGCAACATGAGGATTCAACTTTCTTTGAAACCCGGAAATTATGATATAAATATATGTGATGATTTTGCTCAATTCATGAGATGCCTTCCCCATATTATATTTCTTGACTATTTATTTATAGAGTTGCTTGCCCCTCTACAACCCCTCACCCAAAAAAATAAAAAAAAATAAAAAAAAAATAAATAAATAAATCCTTTCAAGAGTAATAAATTCCTCTAACTATAACCTCCTCTGGAGCATAAATGTAGATAATTGTGAAGGTTCCGGTGATACATATCCGAGCTCCAAAGAGAAGAGAAGTTGTTAAGGCCTCAGGTTGATGGAACATCAACGGTAGATCGAAGGAAAATGCATAATATAAATAAATATATATATATATTTATATATATATGAAGAACATCATCAATGACATCGAAGCCTTGCGACCAATCCTGTCCACAGTAACCGCTGAGAGCAGAACCCCAGGAAACTCTGAAAGCATTTTAAGTTCAAATGCTATTTGACCTCTTTCCAGTGGGAGATGTTGACAAAAGCATATGTGGAAGAAACAAATTTTCATAGACAAATAATACCTGCAAAACTAGTGATAAGAACATCTACATCTCTGCAGAGGTTTGCATCCCCAGAGCTCTCTGAATGCAAGGCAGTTTGCATACACCTACTTTTGCCACTGCTCAACTGAGAGTGTCAGCAATACAAGGCCATAGTATGAAATTGCATTCCCAAAGAATACCACCCAGAGAAGGAGTAAATGCCCCCCCTCTTTAGAATTCCTATTTCACTTCTTGGAGAGAGTAAATGAGTATCTAAATGAGTATCTTCTGATAGAGTGCTCTTCCCATCTATCTCAATTTTGTGATCAGAGACAAGCAAGCCTAAAGGAAGCTTTGTTCGGTTCATTCTTGCAACTTTCTCCAATACATTTAAGTGCTTCACTCGTTCTACCTTTCATACAAAGGTATCTGGGTGACTCGGGGGTAAAGCCTTAGAAAAAACAGCAGAACTGATGATGGCAAAGAAGACAGTGCAAGTAACCACCTCCACCCCAATGTTGGCATGATATACTGCAGAGAAAATGGCTTAAGGATGACGGTTCAAATCCTTCAATACTCTTTCCTGCCTTTCCTGAAGGCAAAACTCACAAAATAATCCAATATTATCTTCCAAAACCTAAAAACTGACCTAAAATTGAAAGCCAACCTAATATAAGCAATCAGATAATGATTCGGAGAACAACACCATCGCAGGCTTTGAAACAATTGCAGCAGGCTTTTCCGAGAATTTTGGTCTGTGGGTCCCTCGTAAGATACGTTTTGGTGCCAAAGTTAATGTTAATTAAATAAACAACATAAGAGGATGAAGTGGTTTACTTAGAGGTCAAGTAGATCACAAGTTACAGTCATCCAAAATTACTTTTGAGATATCAAATTTTCATTCGAAATGACCGAAATTTCGTGAAATAATTTGGTTTCGACAAAGGTCAAAATGAAACCAGGTGCAATACCTGGGTCTTACCATGTTTCAATCGAAATTGCGCTGAAATTTTGAAATTTCAATTATGTTTTGGTCAAACACTTTGTACAAAATGTAAGGTTTCAAATGAAAATTTGCAGTTTCATAATGGTTGTAGTGCTAGGCATAGCACAAGAGGAGCCTCATTTAGAGTCATGTAGATGGATGATATGGCTAATCTGAACCATTGGATAGATAGAGAGCCACTTCATTTCTGCATGCCAATTTTGGTGGTTTAATTCAATATATGGCCATCCTCGTATTGCACTTTTCTTTTTGTATTTCAGCCATTAAACCCTTGCCCTTTTTGAATTCTCAACTTTTTATCCTTGTTTTGCCATGTCGCATGAAATTTGACAGGAATATTAAAGATAGAAGAAGGCAGGGACATAAACTGCCTATCGTGCTATGTCTGGCACGTCCACCGTCCCTTATGTTATTCACATAGTATCATCCCACAACTACCATAAAAAAAAAAAATTTAGTGATACTAGGGCTTTTACACTGGAAGCCATTCATGAATAGTCCTATTACATGCCATGTGGTAGATCATGTGGGACCAAATTTTGTAGGCAAGGTAGGTGATGCAGATTAAACATAGATTTGGGCTTATTTAATTCGATATAAACTTTGGGATTGTTTATATTTGTGTTGGACCTTTAGTTCCATGGGGCTTTTTTGTAGTAGGCCTTTAATATGGGTTTAGTCTAGGCATACAGGATTAGATCATTAGATAAGTTAATGTCTTTTTTTCTTTTCTTTTTTTACTTGTTATCAAGTGTTTTAATTAGGCGGGATTAGGAGTCTATGAGTCCAGTCCAATTTTGAATTTATTTTCTTTGTTATTTCAGTTTCCTAGTCAGTTTAGGTTTCTCAATTAGTTAAGGATTGTGTTAGACCTTTCCTTTTTAGTTCTAAGTCTAATTTTCAGTCTTCTATACAAGGCTTGCAAGGGGGGCCTAGCATTGTATACGAAAATTGATTAATGACAAGCTTTGCTTGCTTCTTCTCCATTAAAGACCTCTTGTGTTTGATCAAGGAAAAGGGACTGGTGTCTAATCCGATTGACACCTTGCGGTGAGAAGCCCAGGTGTGTCATCTTCAAGCTATTGTTCTCTTACTACTGCTATCTTACTGGTTTTTACTCTTATTCTCTGATAACAGCCATTAACAAGTAAGTGTTTAAATCTGGAATTTATGCAACTAGAACCCTAGTTCTAGAAGTTCATATGCAACACTTTATTTTTAAATTAAGGAAATGATACAGGAACATTTTCAAATGGGCCAAAAACCTAGCCCAATAGGCCCACAAACCTAAGCCAAAGGATTAAAGCTAAAAATAAAAGTTGCAGTCTAGGATTTTGGGGTAATTTCACGGAGACACCTATACCAACTCAGAAAGAACTAGAAGTCATGCCATATATGGATAGAAAGGTCTAGAAGTCTATTTTCCAATGAAAAAAAAAAAATGATGCATCATTTGCTATTTTCTAGAAGAAGTTATGGCCATTTTTGGTAAAGTGTGTCTGGGCTGACTGTAGACACTTAGAATTCCAGAATTCATCTTTTTAGTCCAACTTCCATTCAACATCCAACTTCCATTCAAGTTCAGTTCTAGAACTTCTTGGACACTTCAAACACTATGTTTTTAGTCTCTTCAAGATGTGAAAAATGTCTTTCAAGGTTCCCAAGTTCCTTTCTATAGGGTAGTTGTTTGTCTTTCCAATTAGTCTTAATTTCATTCTTGAAAATTGCCTATACTTGAAAGGTTGTTCCATGCTCTTCTATATAAGCTTGTACCAATGAATGGAATGCATACTTGGAGTTTAATCATAATTTTATTTGAGCCTTTGGCCTTTGAGAAGTAGTTCGTTTTGAGTTCTCTTATCCCTTAGGTGGATTTCCTTTGGGTGGCAAGTTCTTTTTCCTTTGAAGCGGTCACTTGGGTTACCTCCTACTCCTCTATAGTTTCCGGCATCAGGAAACCAGCCATCCAATTTGACTAAAATTTGGATTGAAGCTTAAGAACCTTAAACTTAAGAACTCTTTCCAAATCTTAGCCCATTTTGACCATCCAATTGGCTACTGGATTAAAATATCTATTCTCCCCTTGTTCTTATGTTTTGCTATTTTACTGATTTATTCACTGATTCAATTTTCTGTTAGTACTTATCTGTTTGGCTGATATTCATACCCTGTGATAAGAATTAAATATCCAATCTCTACTCTCCCCTTGTTCTTATATTTTGATGTTTTATTGATTTATTCACTGATTCGAATTTTTGTTGGTACTTTTCTGTTTTTGGCTTAAATTCATACCCTGTGCTCAGAATTAAATATCCAATATAATTCTATTTTCTGATGTAGTACTGTAATTGAGTAATCAAAACAATACCAAAACATGGGTGGAATTACTGCTGAAAGTAATAATGTGCAACATTAGACTTCTCAGGCCACTCAGTGTTATAGTCTCCAATTATTGGATATAATACTATGATATTCATACCCTGTGATCAGAATTAAATCTCCAATATAGCATTTCTCAGACCGCTCAGTATTATGGCCAACTAGGCTACCAACTTTCAGCAGTATAGTCTCCAATTTCTCAGACCGCTCAGCACAGAAAGCCCATAACCTCACTAACCCCCAACTATTCACTGCTTCTAACAAGTTTGCATCTAGATGTGTTCAAAAAGGTGCAGCATGAATTTCTTCAGCATTGAGAACTATCACATCCCACTATGATTTTACGGATCAGGAATCTGATCAGTGAAATGGTAGTGACAGATCCAGCTGATTTCGTTGATTTGAATCAGAGTTAGCACTACCCAATTCGACCCCTAATTCCGTTTCTTAAAACCTTCCATCCCACATTATGATATTTGTTATGGTGTATCTTAACTATTTTATTAGCAGAAACATAGTGCCACTTCAAGTAAGTAGGCTCCTTCAGTAGTCTTCTCCCCCCCCCTCTCATTCCCTCTTCTAATTACCCTTTCTTTCTTAATGTAGGATTTTAATTTCAGTCGTTACATTATTGCTATCCCTTTCCCCCAAGGTTCATGGCTAGTGTATGCATTGGCTTTGCCCCTCCCAGCCATAGAACCATCAATTTATTGCTTTTTATTTAATTGTCTCCCTTTCCCTAAAGCCAAGTAGAGTAACCCTTGTAAGAGTGTCTCTCTGGTTAAGTAGGGAAGCTCATATTATAATGCATCCCTCGGGCTAAGTAGAGAAACCTACTTGTGAGTCTCTCTCCAGCTTTATCCCCTTTCTTTTACTTTATTTTTATTTCAGCATTTTTTTCCTTTATTGTGTTTTTTTAATTGCGTGGGCTGTTTATTTTCAGTTCTTTATTTATTTACTTTTAATTGTGTGGCTAGCGTCTTTAAATTCTTAGATGATGAATGGTTAGGACGTTATTTTAGATACATATGTTTAGGATGGTAATTAGAATTAGATCACAACCATTAATCAGTTCACTTTCGCATTATTAAAAGAAAAAACAATAAAGTGGTTGTTCTCCCTGTGTTCGACCTATAACTACAATGATCTGTACGCTTGCGGTTACATTTTAAAATCTCAAACAACATATATTCTACATGCATTCCTAATGATACAATTAGTATGAATTACATGATACCGGTAAGACCTCGGCCACAAAGTGTAATCCATCTCCAAATACAGTCCTGAGTACACGATACCAGCGAGACCTTAGCCACAAAGTAAAACCCGAGACCGTTTACCTAATCTAGCATGCTTATCATTGTTGAGTATGGACTACACAACACCAGTACCAATCATTGGCCACGAAGCATATACATTTCCAAATACAGTCCCGAGGTAGACGATACCAACGAGGCCTTGGCCACAAAGTGTAACCCACAACTATAACTAACTCTAATGCACAGAATAAATGCATGAATGGAACATACATACGCCAATCAAGACACCGGTACCACCCCAGCCATGTCGGATTCAGTCTCACACACATAACCAAACACACGGCGAACATAGTACTGGTACCACCTCGGCCACACCAGATCCCGTCATACATCTACATACCATTCATATCGTAATCATAAAATGACAAATGTAGCACATCATCATCATATTTAAGCAATTACAATTAAACATGTAATTTCTAAGCATGTGAGAAATTTAATAATAATAAAAATTTCAAAAATAAACACAGTCCATCCCTCACCTGATTTATGTTCGAGTGTGTTAAGGTTCAAGTATGGCCACTGGTCGATCAACTCAATTCTGACTTTGGGGTTCATGTGCATCACTGTCCTAGACACAAAGGGAACTGAACATCAATACATGTCGGGAACATCGGGAGGGGCCCACTTGGGTCACCCCTAAAGGGTATAGATAAAATCCATCAATGACAGTAATGTCACCGAAAACAGGATATTTCCACTGGAACTATCAATTCTATTTCTGGTGGTGGTGATAGAGAGCTCACAAGCCTCTGTGGTCCACTAAAAATATGCCACTAGAAGTAGGTCCAGTGGATCTGGGGGGTTATTTTTGGTGGTGGTTCAGAACAGTCCACTCATTTTTGGGTTTTTCGTCTCGGGCCCAATCATCGGGATTTGTTCCATGGAGTTTATAGGGGATGTTCCTAGCCTCATTCTAGGCCAATAAAATCCTGAATCCAATAAAATTTTTGGGAGTTACGTCAATCAAATGATCAAAGTCCTAGTTGGTCTTTTGGCAATACTTATTGTTGGAGCTCATCGAGCTTGGTTCGAGCTCGATAACATCGGGAGCGTAGAACATGTATTTTACGACCTCAACATGGTTTGGACACTAAGATTCCATCCATACCTAGCCTTTTCTAGGTCAAAATGAAGAGAGAGAGTGGTGGAAGTGAGTGTACTTACCTTCGATAGCGAATATGGCAACTAGCCGGCAGCCAGCACTAAGGTAAGCCTTCTTCCTTCTTCTTCCCCTTCTTCTTCCTTTTTCTCCTCTTTCTCTTCTCCCCTATGTTGGACACAAGATAAATGAGGAATGAATTCCTCATTTCTTACTTAAGTGTTAATTTTGGACCTTAGGGTCCATTTGGTTAGACCCTATTCGGACTGATCGGGTTAATACAACTTTTGGAACCAGAGAACCTGACGACTTAGGTCCAAAACGCTTCACGTCATGAGAAAAATGTGGACGATGATTTGGGATCATCCAAGACTATTTACAATGAGAGTGTCGGGACCATGAGCATCGACACAATGACAACAACCTATTATGTTCACCGAAAATAGCCCACTAGATTCAGGCCCAGTGGATCCAGTAGAATGTTTCTGGTGGTCAAGACAGCTTGCTGTCTTGATTTCTTGTTGTGCAATAGCTGGTCTTATATGGGTGGTTGCCCTTGGCAATGCTCAAGGCCTTTCGACAACTTTGATACGTGTCAGGATTTATGTGTGAGGAGTCGGGTCGCTTACTATCTGGGATCGAAAGGTACGAATCCCCTCTAGTTATACTGGCATAAGATGCACGAATATGTGGGGTGATCTCTCCCCTTTCGGCAATGGGTGACCATGAGCCAAAACCCAGCCATGCTTTTGATCTCCGGTCTGAGACCTATCACAACAATTCAAATTAGACTGAGTCCGGGCACGGGTGTAACACTCCCCCCACCTTACAAGAATTTCTTCCTTGAAATTGAACATACCTGGTAAATCAAACAATCTAGGTTACTACTTCATCATCTCATCTTTCCGCACCCAAGATGGTTCCTGCTCGGGGTGGTTCATCCATTTCATTTTGACAAAGAAAACAGTGCAGTTGTGGAGAATGTACTCTTTTCGATCAACAATCTTCTTCAAAAACTCCACGTAGGCAAAATCCTCATCCAACTCATGAGGTATGTAAGTCAAGATGTGAGTGGGGTCAGGAATGTATTTCCTTAACATAGAAACATGGAAGACATCATGTGTACCCTCCAACTCTGGTGGTAAGGCTATCGGTAAGCTACCAGTCCGATCCTCTCCAGTACATCATACGGTCCCATAAACCTTGGACTAAGCTTTCCCTTCTTACCAAACCGCATCACCCCTTTAATTGGGGAGATCTGCAATAGCACATTGTCTCCAACACCAAACTCCAGATGTTTCCTCTGCACTCTTGGAGTAGACCAAAATGTCATCAATGACACAATCACAAACTTAGCCAAGACGTCCTAGAATACCCGGTTCATCAAGCCCATAAATGAAGCCAGTGCATTAGTCAACCCAAATGACATCACCAAGAACTTATAATGTCAATACCTTGATCTGAAGGCTTTCTTACTGACATCACTATCCGTGATCCTGAGCTAGTGGTAGTCCAATCTAAGGTCGATCTTGGAGAATACCTTGGCACCCTACAACTGATCAAATAGATCATCTATCCTTGGCAAAGGATATCAGTTCTTGATGGTCAGCTTATTAAGCTCCCGGTAATCAATGCACAATCTCATACTTCCGTATTTCTTCATGACAAACAACATCGGTGCTCCTTATGGAGACACACTAGGTCTAATGAATCCCTTCTTCAAAAGATTTTGAAGTTGCACATGTAATTCCTTCAACTCTGTGGGGGCCATGCGGTAAGGGGCCTTTGACACTGGTGTCGAGCCAGGGACTAGGTCTATAGCAAACTCTATCTCTCAGTCTATGGGCTAACCTGACAAGTCATCCAGGAATACATCGGGAAATTCCCTCACCACATCGAGCTCGGTCAATGGCCTAATCTCTATCTCAGTATCCATCACAGATGCTAAGTAGCCTTGACATCCCTTATCTAGTAGCTTCTTCATCTGGAGTGTGGATATGATAACCTTCTTGGCTTTCTTAGGATTATTCCCTTGGAATACAAACTCATCATCATCACGAGGTATGAAAATGATAGCCTTCTTTGCATATAGCACACTAGCTCTGTATGTGGACAACCAATCCATTCCTAAAATCATGTTGAAGTTGATTATATCCAACTCAATCAAGTGAGCATTCAACTCATGCCCACCTATGGTCACTGGACATGGCTCGTAAACATAGTTTAACCCTACCACACTTCCTATAGGGGTTCTCACGGCCAAACATTGAGTCAGTTCCTTGGGTGAAATTCTCATCTTCTTCACAAATGCCGGTGACACAAATGAATGCGAGGCTCCTGAGTTAAATAACACATATACAAGCAATAATGATATCAATAATGTACCTATAACTACATCGGGTGCAGCCTCAACATCTTCTGTAATCATAACAAATACTCTGCCCCATGGTCTCTGGCCCTGTGGGGGCTGTGCTGGTCTAGGGGCCGCATATGTCTACTGGGGCCTAGATGACATAGTGTATGTGGTGCATCACCTGGCCTCTGGTAGGGGCATGTCCTTGCAATATAGCCTAGCTAATCGTAATGAAAGCACCTTGGGCTCAATCCTGAAGAGTAAGATACAACACTAGATCAGGAGGATTGGGAAGTCTGACTAGCTTCAGGCTTTCTGAATTGCACTGAAGTTTGGTTGATATAGGGCAGTCGGAAAGGTTTGCTGCCTTCCCTAGAATCAGTAGATCTCATTGGCCTCTTTCCCATTCCTTGCTGGGCCGTGAAGTTATCCCTATGTCGGTCTTCAATAGACTTAGCCACTTGGACCACCTCAGCATAGGTCTAGAGTTTCAATCCAACAATGGTTGACCCAATACCTGGCCTCAACCCTTTCTTAAAATTCTTCACTTTGGCTTTACCACCTCTGAGATGCTCAGGAGCAAAATGGAATAGCTCCTCAAAACGTTGCATATAACAAAAGGGACATCCCCTTAAGGTAATAAAATAATAATCAAATTTAGAAAAAAAATAAAAAAAATATTTATTTCCAAAAATAATCATCATAAATAGGGGCATCTTTCACTGGAAATATCAGTGTTATTTTCGGTGGGTAAAACAGAGAGCAAACTAGGACTTTTTATTTCACTGGAAATAGGCACCAGAAGCAAGTCCAATGTTTCCAGTGGGTTGTTTCCGGTGGTTCCAAAACGGCTATAAATAGGCTCGGGTTTGAGTTTCATTGTACAAAACCCTATTCTAACTTGTTGAAAAGGTGTGGAAATGGACAAGGAGGGTTTTTCAACCCATTCCCTACTTTACTCTCTCTATTTCTTGATCGATGCATTTCTCCTCTCTGTAACCTAGTTTTGTGATTTTCTTCTCTATGAGCTTTACATTAAGCCATTGAACTAGGTTTTCATTCTTAAATCCTTAGGAATCATATTGCAACGATGTCTGGACTCCATGTATCTACCCGATGTGTCGTTGAACAAGAGGAGCAAGACGTCGCTGCTCAGTTCAACCCAATCCTGTTCTGCTGTGGCTAAGCGAGACCGTTGGGAACTCTTCAAGCACCACAACGTGGAACCAAGAGTCTATGTGAGGACAAATGACTTCCATGCATTTCGTCTCCACCAACGATTTGACGAAGTCGGGTGGTACTGCATCTTGAAACCCAACAAGTAATACTACCCTAAACTGGTTAGGTTATTCTACTCCAACATACAATGCGTGAACCGGGGTACTGAAGAGATGCGGATCACCTCCTATGTGAAGGGGGTGGAGATCTCCTTTGACATGGGGCAGTTGGCCAATATTCTAATGGTTAGCAATGCAAGTGACCTAGTGTACTGCCCACCTCGGACTCCAGCTTATGACTACTAAAGTCCCGATACCTTTCAGGAGATAAACGGCATACTAACTAAGGAGGCCAAGGGATGGAACCATTCAGTCAACTATCTTGCTACTCCAAAGGTCGTCTGTCATGAGGTTCAGTTGAATGACCTTCCGACTTGTGGGCTCTACGATAAGGTATCCGCACTCCAGGCTTATGTGACCTACCGCGTGTATATGGAGGCACAGATACGTCTCCCTTACCTCTTGATGTGGACTATGGTAACTCAGTCCGAGGGGTAGGATCGCCAAGGCAGGAACCTATGCTATGGGAGAATACTGACTGACATCTTCCGCCACTTTGGGGTGGATTTGGAGGGAGAGGCACGCTTGGGTGAAGAGGTCACAGACTTCAACCAAGATTCTCTAAGGAATATCACCCTAAATATAAGGGAGGTGACACCTATTCTGGGAGAGGGTCAGTAGCCTATGGAGGTAGAGGGTGGCAGTGCCGGTAACGTTGGCAGCGATGCCGTTGGTGTTGGTAGAGGTGTTGGTGGTGGAGGAGGAGAAGCTACTGGGGTTGGTGGGGTTCCACCACCTGATCCCCAGGCTATGGGTTCTATAACTGCTACAACAATATAGATAGAACCTATTGTCTTATGGACAATAGAGTGGCCTCCCTAGAGGCATAGATGTAGGCGATGGTCTTCTATATTAGTATTCTGATTCTTCCTCTAGGAATGCATGGTCCGAACTAGGCTCAGGGCCAGGGATAGAACTAGTAGCAGCAGCACGAATAGAAAAAGTAGTGGCATGTTTGCCACTGTAGTTTTTTTAGAATTTTCCTTTTCATGTTTTATTTAAGTTTGATGTTTGAAGTTTAGTTGAACTTTCATTTTATGTCATTTGCTTCTGTCATTTATATTCCTAGTCTTTAGGCTAGTTAGGATTTCCTGCTTTCTGTACTTTAATTTTAATAAAAAGTGTAAGTTGTGTAATCAAGTTCTCTATTATAATGAAATGACTTTAACACCTATATTTGTCTCCTAATTACGCAATTTCTATTACTGTTGCCTTGAGATTTTTATTTAATCCTAATTTCCCCAATTCATGGTTCGATCGAGATTACTAGTTAAGGCAGAGCTTCACCGCCCTGATACCATAGCTGTCACACCCCAATTCCTGTAGACCCAACTTATCACTAGGAATACCGGTGGTGTGAATAAGACACGTACCTGTCTTATAAACCTACCAGGATCTCTGATAGCAGTACCTTAACATTTCACAATCTCGCATCACAAACCAACCATAAGCAACAGAATCAGAGTATAATAGCAAAATCATCATAAATAAAATGGGAAAAATCTCTAATGATAGAATAATATTCATAACTAAGTTATTCTTTTACAATCATTCATGACGTATAACTAATAAGTTTAAAAGAAATGTACCATCCACAAACTCGTATTAAAATCACCAAAAATACTCCAAACACCTCATGGTGCTGCGTACGCACAAAAATCACAAGCACAGTCTGGGCAATGCTCCTCTACGTCCAGCATCCACCAGTTGCTCACTTTGTACTCTAGTCTAGAGGACAAAGAGTCACTATCCATAGGCACGATCGTACCTGCATCATCATCTAAAAAGTGTGCATACGTGGGGTGAGCTTTCCAACTCGCTCAATGAGGGGTGGGGTCAAGCACATCCAAGCAAGACAATAGTAATAATAATTCATAATGCATGACAGCGGAAATAATTCATAATTCATTTATTTATTATCCACCTAACAATACAAACTAAGTCTGGAAAAATGCTACTACGGCATTAGGCTATATCCTTCATCTTGGAACCACCATTGACTACGCGAGGATACAAATCCTAGTCGTGAATAGAAGCCTATAGGTCCCCGTATGCGTCCATGGGTCACCCAGCAAACCCCTGATAACCCCCTCCTGGCTATCATTGCACCAGTACCAATCATCGGCCATGCCTGACAAGTTCCCACCTCCGACAACAATCATATCGTACCGTGGGTGTGGCCTTCTGGAAAGGCACATCGAACATACCATAATGGGTTATCCAACACCTTTACACCTGTTGGCAAGGGTTTATAGCATAGGGAGTATTACCTAACCACATATATGCTACATGCCTTCATGATGATACAGTAAGTGTGAATTACATGATACCGGCAAGATCTCAGCCACAAAGTGTAATCCATCTCCAAATATAGTCTCGGGTATGTGATACCAGTGAGACCTTGGCCACAAAGTGAAACCCGAGACCGTTTACCTAATCTAGCATGCATATCATAGTTGAGTATGGACTATGCAATACCGGTACCAATCGTCAGCTACGAAGCATATCCATTTCCAAATGCAGTCCCAGGGTACATGATACCAGCGAGACCTTGGCCACAAAGTGTAACCCGTGACTAAAACTAACTCTAATGCACATAATTAATGCATGATTGCAAAATAAATATGCCAATCACAGCACCGGTACCACCTCAGCCATACCAGAGTTCGTCTCACACACACAACTAAACACACAGCGATCACGATACTGGTACCACCTCGGCCACATTGGATCCAATCATACATCTCCATACCATTCATATCATAATCGTAAAATGACAAATGTAGCATATCATCATTGTATTTAAGAAATTACAATTAAACATATAATTTCTAAGCATGTGAGTAATTTAATAATAATAAACATTCCAAAAATGAACACAGTCCATTCCCCACCTGGTTTATGTTTGAGTGTGTTAGGGTTCATGTACGGCCACCAGTCGATCAACTCAATTCTGACTTCGGGATTCATGTGCGTCACTATCCTTGACACAAAGGGAACCAAACATCAATACGTATTGGGAACATTGGGAGGGGCCCACTTGGGTCACCCCCAAAGGGTACAGACAAAATCCATCAGTGATAATAATGTCACTGGAAACACCGACCAAAAATAGGATATTTCCACCAGAAAAATTAGCGCTATTTCCGGTGGTGGTGACAGAGAGCTCACAAGCCTCTATGGTCCACTGGAAATATGCCACTAGAAGCAAGTCTGGTGGATCCAGTGGGCCGTTTCTAGTGGTGGTTCGAAATAGTTCACTCATTTTGGGGCTTTTCGGCTCAGGCTCGATCACCAAGATTTGTTCCGTGGAGTTTATAGGGGATGTTCCTAACATCATTCTAAGCCAATAAAATTCTGATTCCACTAAGTTATTTGGGAGATACGTCGATCAAATGATCGAAACCCTAGTTGATCTTTTGGCAATACTTGTTGCCGTAGCTCATCGGGCTTGGTTCGAGATCGACAACAACACCGGGTGGGTAGAACATGCATTTTACGACCTCAACATTGTTTGTACACTAAGATTCCATCCATACCTAGCCTTTTCTAGGTTAAAATGAAGAGAGAGAGTGGTGGAAGTGAGTGTACTTACCTCCGATGGCATTTTGGCAACTAGGCGACAGCCGGCACCAAGGTAAGCCTTCTTCCTTCTTCTTCCCCTTCTTCTTATTCATTTCTCTCCTCTGTCTCTCCTCCCCTACGCTGGACACAAGAGAAATGAGGAATTCCTCATTTCTTACTTAAGTGTTAATTTTGGACCTTAGGGTCCGTTTGGTTAGACCCTATTCAGACTGATCGGGTTAATACTACTTTCGAAACCCGAGAACCTGACCACTTAGGTCCAAAATGTGTTCACATCACAAGGAAAATGTGGAGGATGATTTGGGATCATCAAGACTGTTTACAATGCGAGTGGTGGGACCCACGGGCATCGACACCATGATAGTAGCATGTTATGTTCATCAGAAATAGCCCACCTGATTCAGGCCCAGTGGATCCGATGGCATATTTTTGGTGGTCAAGATAGCTTACTATCTGGATCGCTTGCTATCTAATAGCTAATCTTGCATGGGTGGTTACCCTCGGCCATGCTCAAGGCCTTTCGACAACTTCGATACATGTCAGGATTTATGTGTGAGGGGTCAGATCGCTTACCATCTGGGATCGAAAGGTATGAATCCCCTCCAGTTAGACTGGCATGCAATGCCTGAACATGTGGGTCATCTCTCCCCTTTTGGAAATTGACAATCGTGAGCTAAAACCCGATCTTGCTTCCGATCTCCGATCCGAGACCTATCACAACAGTTCAAATTAGACCGAGTCAGGGCACAGGTGTAACATAATCCCTATAAGAATATACCTTATTTTCTCCCAATACATTCTCTCCTAGGCTAGGTAGTCAATAATCTTCACTAGTTGGTTATGGTAGGTTGTGATAAGGACCAATCACCTCACTTTCTTGCCAAAATGGCATTCCATGCCACTTATATAAGTTGGCCGATTCTCCCCCTTTCCCTTATTCAAAATTCAAAATTTAAAATTAAAAAGGACACATTCATAAGCTATAAAAATCTAAGATAAATAAGTTAAATAATTATGGTGCATAAGAGAGTTGAACCTAGTACCTTCCACTTGCAAACTTAATTCCAACCAATAAGCTACAACTTCATATGCACAAATATTTACATATGTATAATTAGACATAATAATTTATTTTAAATTACATTCATTAACTAAATAATGAATTTGAAAATGATAGCCCAGTATAATTACCATTATACCCCTAAGGTGAAATTCTCGTTTTAACACTACAGTTATGACAAAGGGTTTCTCAAATCTGTGGTTTTACATCCTCCCACCTTATATAAATTCCGTCCTTGAAATTTGGTTGTATAACTCTCTTAGAGGTAGTTTAACTTATACCCATTTATTCTTTTAGGAAAGTGAAACTAAAAGTAAGACAAATGTAAAAGGATACCCTAACCTTTCATTTTTTATCTTAAACTAGTGGATTATGGGCATTTATTTCCTTAGATTAACAAATTGGGAGTAAAAATTAAATACTTAAATGAAATAAAACATACCTCAGTCTACAAACAACTCAGGATATTTTTCTCACAGGTCCTGTTCTCGCTCCCAAGATGCTTCTTCGATTGCATGATTTTTCCAAAGCACCTTAACTAGAGGTATCGATCAATTGCGAAGCACTTGCTCCTTCCAATCAAGAATTTGAATTGTACTCTCTTCATAGGTCATATTCACCTTCAGGTCGAGTGGTTCATTGTTCAATATGTGTAACGCCCCAGCCCCATTAGTCTTGCACAATATTGCCCTCTTTGGCCCATAGGCTTCAAGGCTTTAAAAAGCGTTGTGCCATGTTAAGGAGGCTAGAGATTATTAACTAGTTCAATAATCTCTCCCTAGGGGATGTGGGACTAAAGTTTGCACACCCTCACCAATCTTCCAAAACCCTCTAGTACTTGCATATTCTTGGTGGGGACACCTCACCGATCTCCCAAGTGGGTCCAATACTTGCCTATTCTTGGGTCGTTACACTTTCCTCCTTTTGGCACATCCCCGTTGTGGCCCCACACGCTATCATGGTCTACTCTGATATCATTTGTATCCCATTAACCTTGCACAACATTGTCCTCTTTGGCCCATGGGCCTCAAAGCTTTAAAACACGTTGTACCATGTTAAGGAGGCTAGAGGTTATTAACTAGCCCAGTAATCTCTCCCTAGGCGATGTGGGACTAAAGTTTGTACACCCTCACTAATCTTCCAAAACTCCCTAAACTTGCCGTATTCTTGGTGGGGATACCTCACCGATCTCTCAGGAGGGTCCGGTACTTACCGTATTATTGGGTCGTTACATGCACGGTACCGAAATTACCATCAGCCACACCATTTATCCATATCTAAGTACAATACATGGCATATATGGTACTGAAATTACCATCGGCAACATTGTATATCCATGTCCATATCTAGCTCTAATGCACACCCAAATGCATGATGTAAACCACACTGTGGCGATCACAGTACCAAAATTCCCCTCGACCACAATGGATCCCACCCATTCACAATAATCAACATATAAAGATTTATACAGTTCAATAGAGCATACATGTTATAATAAACATAAAACACATGCTTGCAATGACATACATCAAATTCTAATTAAAACACTCCAAAATAAGTTTAGATCACCACTTACCTTGTCTGTCTATCGGGTGAGTTAATTCCTTAAGTCTGGATGCCCGATTCAAAACCCCACTAGGCCTCACCAAATGTGATCATCTCTATCCTAAATGAAAGGGTAAAGGATCGTTAACACATGCCAAAAACTGTCTAAGAGGGTCTTGAAAGGGTCCCTCAAAATCCCTAAAATATGCCAAATGGGTAGTACAATAAGACTCACCGGTAGGTGGCCACCAATTGATGTTTGTTCCTACCAATGGTCCTACCGGTGGGACTGGCAGAGACTTAAATAGGTCTCAGACACCACCGGTGGATGGCCACCATTTGATGCATGTTCCTACTGATAGTCCTACTAGTGGGACTAGCATAAGCTCACTTGAAGCAGAGACCTCACCAATAGTTGTCACCGGTGGGTAACGGTCCTACTGGGGGCTTCTTACCAGTGATAAACCCAGAAGTTGTTGAACTCTCAGGGCTTCATCACCTTGGGTCTGATAGTTAGAATTCATTTCGCAAGTTTGTAGAAGGTCTTCGCACCTTTTATTTAAACTCAGTTGATCGTGTTTCCATCGAGCCATTTGGGACTTACGTCGAATAAACGATCGTAACCCTCAACTCACCTTTGAGTCAAAATGCTCCTGAAGCTCGAGTAACTCACTTTGAGCTCAAAAAAAGCTTAAGGAAGTGCAATGCACACTATCCCGGCCAACCTAGGCCACTGAGGTCAAAGTTTACCCCTCCGACCTGGCAAAACCCTATTCTAACGCTACCCAAAAACCCAAAATGGAACAGAGATGGAAGGAAAGTCCCTCTTACCTTCCGGAGAAACCAGCAACAAGGAGGTGGCTAGACATCTTCCTCCTTTTCTCTTCCTCTTTTTTTATCCTTCTTTCTATCCCTCTCCTATGTTGGTCTCAAGTGAAATGAATGAGCTTAGGCTCATACTAACCTTATAGAGGCAAGACCATTAAGGTCTGTTTGCCTATGCACTGAACCGTGGCCAAAATGGCTTAAGCTTGTAACCACATGTGTGTAAGTCAAGAGGGTAGGTCCCATGTGGCATGGGGATTATAATGGAATAGAACACTACACGTGTAATGGGTCCCACAAGCAATAACTACAATTTAACACTACAAGACCCACCAATTAATGTCCACCAGTAGATGCTTGTTCCTACTGGTGGTCCTATCGATGGATAATAGTTATTGTTTTGTTAGTTTTCAGCCCTCTTTGCTCAACACCTAGGGGGTTCACTACGGACTTGTGCATGATCTTTTGTGATGTTCCTACCATATAAATGAGTAAAGTGAGAAGGCATTAGGTCACTTCCACCAAGGTTTGGGAGGTCCAAATCCTCTCCAGTTGGTTCAACACTGTCGGCATTGGCACGTAAGATCATTTTGCCCTTTCTAACAATAGAATGTTTCAAGGCAGTAGTCAATGGAGCTGATAGTCTTAGTTGCATCACCTATTGAAAAAATTCCAAATTTGAACAGTTAAAGGTATGGGTGTAACAACCACCCCTTGCTTCAGGTTCCAATGATCGCTCGCCTTTTTCCTAAGTTCATCAAGCAATGCCAACCTAAAATTGATGCCTCTAATAAGGGCAAACCAAAAATTCTGTGAACACTCTCATAATCTTGTTGAGGAATAATGATTCAAGATTACTTCCCACTTGACTCGGTTTTAGAAGGGCATCAATATCTGAAGCAAGAGTCATCGCCGACATCCTTAGCATAAGATCTCTTCAGTGCAGTAGCCAACCCTTTAGCTTCCAGCTCTCCCCCAGTGGGATTTTAAACCTCCCTAACTAATTCCATCACCTCCAGACCCCAATCACCAGCCTCCCAAGTGCCCCTATCTTCCTTCTCTCTATCACGATCCTCATGATCACCCCCTCACCAATCATTCTTCCCTCCCCCCACCCCACACAAGTTTTGTAACTTTTCATATGTATTTTTTTGTCATATGCCATAATCAACTGCCCATGTAGATGCATGAATTTCTTTCCAGGTAACTTTCTAAATCCAAAAGTGGTTGGAAAGGGAACCGTCAAGCTGAAATTCACTATATAAGAGGCCCAATGTTAGCCTAGTGTGGGCAACTGTTGTCAAAGTTTTAAGTTGGTTAGCTGATTTACATTGCTTCTTGCATAAGTAAAATTGCTTTAGGCTTTTGTCTACTCTGAATTGAAATATATGGTCCCTTCTGTGAGAGTATTAAGCTTGATAAACTAATAATATGACAATGAAAGATTGAGAAGAAGGAAGAGAGATCGATGGAAGACAAAGAGAACTCTACTTGTAGAAGAACAACATAATTGGGTAAGGCTGTGTCATCAACGCTATTTCTATTGTATAATAAAGAGTCACATTACAAAAAGGAAACTAACTTAGACATGTAATAGGAAACATAAACAACCTAGAAGACTAACTAAATTGTACTTAAGACTCACAAGTACGAGCAAGCAATATCCCTCGTCATAATGCCACATGGGGAATTGTACATGACAAATATGTACCCACAATGTACATGACACATGTACCCCCATGCTACATATGTTCATGTACCCTTACAACTTAAATTGGTAGAAATACTTTAACACTCCCCCTCAAGCTAGAGCATATAAGTCACCCATGCCCATCTTGAAACAATTCTTCCGAATCTCGAGTTATAGCTTTATACTTAACTTTTGCACTTGATCTAGCCATAGTGGTCTACTTCTTGTACTCAAAGTGACTAGATTACTACCACCACCAACAATAATAACAAGTCAACCTTATCCCAACTAAATGGGATCAACTACATGGATCCAGTCAAAGAAATCAAAAGGAAAATAAATAAAAGGAAAGGAACACAAACAAAAAATAAGAAAAATATCACCTAAATGAGATTAGGTAATGGATTCTTGCCTTCCATTCATATCCATTCATAGTCATACTTGGGAGAACACCTAAAATATGAACATCTTTCCTCAGTACTTCTCCTATAGTCTTTTAGGCCCACCCTTAACAATTTTAGTTTTTTTAATTTGAATCAGATCACTCCCACTTACTGGTGTATCCCCAGGCCTCTATTGAACATGACCATACCACCTTAATCAACTTTCTTGGAACATATCATTAATTGGGGAAACTCCCAAATCAGCTGGAATATGGTCATTCCTTACTTTATCCTTCCTACTTTTTTCACACATCCATCTCATTATCCTCATCTCTGCTACATATAGCTTATCTATATGACAATTGTTAACAACCAAGCATCCCACCTCATATATTATAGTTGGTTGAATAACTGTCCTATAGAACTTTTTCTTAAATTGTAAAGGAATGTGTTGATCACATAACACTCCAGACGTACTTCTCCACTACATCCATCCCACTTTAATCCTCTATGAAACAACATCCTCTATGTCATCTTCTTTATTTATAGTTGACCCCAGGTACCTAAAACGATCGGTTTACGGTACCTCTCTATCCTTAATTTTCACCATTTCATTATCTATCATAATATACTAAAGTTACATGATGAGCACATTTATGTGTGAAATCTTAGGTAGTAAAGCATGCATTTTTACATATTTAGAATGGAGCTATCTTGGGTTTTTAATCTCTTTTTGTAGGATTTGTATTTTAAAGGTTTTAAGGACTATCGGGTGTCATATCTCCAATTTCACATATAAAGAGATCTTGTTTCTTTTCATGGCTGTGAAGAGGATGAAATTTTGTGCAAGATGGATGTATTTATTAAGATTACACATTCATTTAGACACCCGTACAAGTGATTATTCTTTTCAGGCCAGAAAAAGAATAATAGACCAGAACTGAACCGAGATGCAGAGCCAGCCATTCTGCAGTTGTCCTAGGGGAATATTCCAGATGCCAACATGATGGAGGGACCTACATGGGGCATTGAACACTCTCTCTCATCCACTTTGGGTGATTCTCTCTTTTTTGAGATTTTGTGAAGATTTTCTCTCTCCTATTTGCCACCTACTTAAAGCACCAAGGGCATAGATGATATTTCTCATTAAATTAGAAGATTTGTCAAAGCAAAGCAAAAAAAATCATCCAAAGGGGGGTTTGTGCTCAATTTTGAAGAGAGAAAGAAAAAAAAAAGGAAACAAAAAGAAAATTGTGGGAGAACTTTTCTCCCTTACTTTCTTCCTTATTTTCTCTCTTCTCTCTTCTCTCTCCTCCACCTCACAAACAATCCAAGAGGGGCCCACACTTGGGCATTCTCCCCTTTTCACCCCTATTTTCTCTCATTTTTCTCTTCTCTCCTCCCTCCACCTCATTACCCAAATCGTTGGATTCTCTCCTCTATCTCCATTCTCTCCTTTTTTTTTTTTTCTCTTCTTTCCTATTTCTATCTCATCACATGATCCTAGAGGATCCCTTTGGATCGTCCTCTCCTCTCTCCTCTCCCCTACTTCCTATTTTATCTCTATCTCCCCATTCTCTAAATAAGAGAGTCGACCAAAGGGGACAGGGACACTTCTTTTTTATGGTTTCTCTCTTTCTCTTTTTCTCTAGTTTTCATTATACTCTAGTTCTAGTTTTAGTTTTTCTTTACTTTTGCTTTGAACACTTTTATAATTGGTTTTATTTAATAAACGCAATGTCTTTTATTTGTACGGTTCATGTTATTCAAGTTGGAATAATTTAATTCTCTAGTTCAAGGCATAGATCTAGGTGACAAGATCCAAGCTTTGGAGCATCTCTGTTCAAGTTCAAGTTTCCCTTTAAGATTTGTTTTCTCCAGCCCTAGAAATTTTAGATTTGGTTTATTCCAGATCTGGTTTTTAAGGCTAGTAGTATTTCAAATCGATCAAGATTTTAATTCAAGGATTGAAGTTGAGGTAGGTAGGCTTCTTCATAAGTCATCTCATCCCCCCTCTCATTCCCTCTTCTTGCTACCTATTCATTCTTAATTTAGGATTTAAATTTCAGTTTTTACTTTGATGCTTTCCCTTTCCCCCAAGGTTCATGGCTAGATTATGCATTGGCTTTGCCCCTCTCTAGCTATGGAATTCTCATGTTATTGCACTTTGCTCCCTTCCCCTAAAGCTAAGTAGAGCAGCCCTTATAAGAGTAACTCTCTAGTCAAGTATGGAAGCTCATATTATTTATGGTGCATCCCTCGGGCTAAGTAGAGAAATCTACTTGTGTGCCTCTCTCTGGCTTTGTCCTCTTTATTTACACTTTTATTTACTTTTCAATACTTTTTATTTCAGTACTTTTACTTTCAGCTATTTGCTTTTTAATTGCGTGGCTTAAGTATTTAAATTCCTAGATGACGAATGGTTAGGGTTAGACGTGAATGGTTAGGTCGTTCAATTTTTATTGCAATTTCAATTCCAACTTCCCTAGATGTGTTGGTTAGGACGCTTTTAGATGCATTTATGTTAGGATGGTAGTTATAAGTAGATCACCATAATCAATCGTTACACATTCGCATTACTAAAAGAAGCTAAAAATAAAGTGGTTGCTCTCCATGTGTTCGACCCGTTAGCTACACTGATCTGTACATTTGTGGTTAATTTTGAAATTCAAACATTACACATTATCTATTCTCTACTTATCTTAAAATATCCTGATTCCAAGGTTGATCTCTATAGCTCCTACTTAGCATTAATATCAACTTTTGTCGCATCTATTAAAATAATGTCATCACAAAGAGCATACACCACAGATTCTCATCTCAAATGTTCTTAGTTAAACTATCCATGATAATTGCAAACAAATTAGGGTTTAAAGCTAATCCTTGATGTAGCCTAATTGTAATTGGGACTTCACTTCCTTGCCCTCCCATGGTTCTCACACTATTTATGGGTTCCTCATACATATCTTTGATTATATCTACATATTTATTCGATATCCTTCTTTCCTTTAGTACATGTCAAAATATCTCGCTAGGGACTTTGTCATAGGTTTTTTCTTATTCAATAAAGACCATGTGGAGATCTTTCTTGCAAGCTCCAAATCTTTCTATGAGCCTCTTGAGTAGGTAAATGGCTTCTTTAGTGGATACTTGTCATTAAACTAAATTGGTTCTTGAAGATAGTACTTTCTCTTCTTAAGTGTGTTTCAATAACCTTCTCCCATAACTTCATAGTATGAATCATTAATTTTTTGCTTCTATAATTATTAAAATGAAACAAAAAACTCAGCTTTATCCTAACTTAATGGGGTCGATTATGCTTCTATAGTTATTACAGCTCTGAATATCACCTTTATTTTTGTTGGTAGGAATTATAATGTTTCTTCTCCAATCATCTGGCTTGCTTTTGTCTTGTGCTCATAATCTTGATGTTGGTTTACTAAGATATCCCACATAATCCTAAGTTCTTCCACTCCTATTTGGACCTCATCTGGGTCTGGTGTTTTTCCTAATTTCATCTTTCTTAAGTATTCTTTAACTTCAACCACCCCAACCTTTCTTATTTATCTGGGATGTGTGATGTCACCATGGGTAATGCCATCTTCCAGGCCATGCCTACTCGAATTGTCTCCATTTAGTAGACCACAAAAATACTCTTCCCATCATTTCATTATGTCTTCATCTCTTACTAGCACTCTACCACCATCACTTTTAATACACCTCAAATGGCCGAAATCTCTTTTTCCTCTTCCTTTGTGTTCAAAAAACATATGTTTTTTGGGTGAATAAAAATATATTAAAACTAAAAAAAAAAATAGATACAATGGAGAAAGCTAAATTCGTCTAAGCAAGGGCTTAATACACCTCAAATGGTCGAAATCTCTTTTTCCTCTTCCTTTGGGTTAAAAAAGAAAAAAAAATCTGGGTGAATGGAAAATATATTAAAACTAAAAAAAGAAAAATAGATACAATGGAGAAAGCCAAATTCCTCTAAGCAATGGCAAAGACCCTACTCAATGAAAGCCAACAGAAAAGGAGAGGGACTTACCAAACCAGCCCTAAGAAAGGTATCACTTCCTTTATGTTCAAATATTTACAAGGGTCCTCATATTTCTTCACCCTTACAATGCCGACAATCTTCTTACTTCGTTCCTGGCAATATTATGTCTATCTTTTATCTTCTACCTCTTTAGTTCTTTGTCATGTCTTAAAACTAGCTTTCTTAGTCTTCATGTATATCTAAACTTCGTCACCCCACCACCAAGTCTCCCTAGGATCCTGACAAATACCTTTTGATTCCCCTAGAACTTTTTTAGCACCTTTCTTGATACATGTTGTCATCTCATTCCATATCGTATTGGTATCTCTCAAAAAAGTCCTACTTTCTTAAGAGATAAAGATATATGCCCAAGACAAACATTAGAAGGTCCAGTAGTAGAAGTAAGAGTAGCTGTAGAAGGTCCAACACCATCTAGTTAGTAAAGTTCAGCGACACCAGCCTGCTAAAGCCCTCCAGCAATCATCCTCCTTCTTTGAAAGTCCGAAAAGATACAATAGGAAGGATATAAGGTATGAGAATAGCTAAGCGATTATGTAAGTTGACTAATATATATAAGACTTAACGGTAACTGGAGAACATATAAAATAGAGGACATAGTCATGGATGAAGTAGAAGATATTGTACGATGACCAATAACATTGTTGGAAGACATATTAGCAAGAATAATAAGAGAAGAAGCATTAAGTTTGGATAATGAAGAAATAATTCAGACTTACCAATCATGTGGGTAGAAGCACCAAACTCAATAATTTAAGGAGTAGGAGAAGTGGTGGATGAAAAGTCTGTTGTACTTGTGTGGGCTAATGTGGTTGTGGACATGGATGCAGAAGTCTAAACTTGTTTGAGACTGAGAATTTGATTGTAATCGTCCCGACACAAAGAAACAGCGGAAGAAGCCCCAGATGTAGATGCCATAGCGGTGTCAACAGAAGACACTCTCTCTATTGAAATCACATATGTTGGAGATTCCTGAGAATTTGATTTTAATCACCCTGAGGCACATAAATAGAAGAAGAAGCCCCAGATGTAGACTCCATAGTGGTGTCACTAGAAGACGCTCTCTGTGGATGTGCATGCAGAAGTCTCAAGCTATTGGAGACACCGAAGAATTTGATGTAATCATCCCAAGGCATATATATATAGAACTCTCAGTGCTGGCAGTGTTGGATAACTCATTAGCCCAATTTGGTTGGTCATGTTTGGCCAACAAGTATCAAGAGTGTGGTTAGGCTTGCCATAAAAGGAGCATTGACATGAAGATTTATCAACAAACTACCCACCTGTACTGCGACCGTGACCATGACCACAACCTCGCTATTGGCCACGGCCCCATCCAGAAGAAGTGTAGCCTTGGCCTTGACCAACAAAGAAGGCTGAATTATCCTTGGGTGAAGGAGAGGAATCTACTCTAGAAGGGGTAAGCAGATGATGATTACGAGAAAAGAATTCATTAATTGAAGGAGTTTTTTCTCTGGTTAGTGGTTGACTTTTAACTGATTGGTAATTAGGATGGAGACTAGCCAGAAACTTGGCAAAGTGAAACTCAACCCTTCTTCTGAGAGAAGATTTCTCGTGAATCTTCACAGACACCCTTGACAGTAGTATGGAACATGACATTGATAACAATAGAAGGATCAATATTGTTCCATAACCATATCTTGACATTAGAATTAGTGAGTTGGTTCTTTAGGATTAGCGGTAGGAGGATCATTAGTAATATATTTCATCTTTCCTTTGGCATGGATATATGCCTCCACATCTTGGGCCACAATAGATAGTTAGAGACTCCAGATCATTTGATAGTAATAATTTGAACCTGAACGGTATTGCTTTGGGGTTTTAGATCAGCCATCAAATAACCAAGTGGTAGAAATCACAACAGCAACTTGTAATCTTATAGTCCATCATGGTAGTAACAACAGGGAACACGTAGGAGCTTTCAATCCAATGGTTAGGTAGATCTAGAAGACAAACTGATGCAAACAATACTAGACTAAGATAACACCAGTAGCCGGCAACAACAAACAAACAAAGAAAATTCAGCCTTACCCCAACTAAGTGGGGTTGACTACATGGATCTGTAAGAGTGTAAAATAGTAATAGAAGTAAAAAATTAAAAAATAAAGAGACATAGCAACTCCTCATAAATGTCCCACATAAAATGGGTCAGCTATACGTATCTTCCCCTCCAAATAGCTCTATTTGAGGTCATACTTGAGTCAATACGTAAACTTTACATGCCTTTCCTTACTACTTCTCTTATGATCATTTTAGGTTTACTCCTACCTCTTTTAGTTTCTTCCATTTGAATTTGATCATTCATCCTTACTGGTGCATTCATGGGTCTTCTTTGAACATGGCCATACCACCTCAGACCTAGAAAGCTAATCTGATATGCACTAGAGAAGAAAGGGGTGTCAAGTAAATAGGTATCCACTTTAAGCCATGATTTGTTTGTGCTTATCATGGATGATTTAATCAGGAATATTCAAATTGAGATTCCGTAGTGCATGCTCTTTGTTGATGATATTTTTTTAGTGGATGAGACTAAGGTTGGGATTAACGCAAAGTTGCAACTATGAAGATTAACTTAGGAATCAAAAGGTTTTAAGATAAATAGAATGAAGATAGAGTATATGATGTGTCACTTTAGTCACACTATGATGGATAATGAAATGGATAAGATTGAGGAAAGAGAGGTAAGACAAAAGTAATCATTTGAGGTATCTTGGAATAAAGAAGGTGATATAGATGATGATGTTTCTGAAATGATTAAAGTGGGATGGATGAAGTGGAGAACACAAGTGTTGTGTGATTGACATACTCCTTTAAACCTTAAAGGAAATTTCTAACGGACAGTTGTTCGACCTGCTATGATGTACGATGAGTAGTGTTGGCTATTAAAAAGTATCATATTGATAAGCTTCATGTAGAATACGGGAGGAGGATGTTGAGATGGATGTGTGGAAAAACTAGGAAGGATAAGGCAAGGAATGAAAATATTATATCATATTTGGGAGTTGACGTGATTCATGATAAGCTTCGAGAAGGTCGTTTGAGGTGGTATGGCCATGTCCAGTGGAAGCCGGAAGATGCTCCAGTAAGGAGTGACCTGATTTAGATAGAAGAATCTACAAGAGCAAGGGCAGACCTAAACTGACTATAGGAGAAGTGGTGAGAAAATGCATGCATTGCTTAGGTCTAGTTCCTTGTATGACCTCAGATAGACCTCTTTGGAGGGCAAGAATCCATGTTCTTGACCCCATTTAACAGTTGAATTGTCCTCAGGATCTATCACCTTTCACTATAAACAAAATCTAATTATCTTTTGTTGAAAAAAACAAGGGAGATAGTTTTCTGTCCATGAGTGGCCCCTGTGCCACTAACACTAGGGGTGCAAAATGACCACTGTGCCCTTTTGGGTTCATGCACCCTTGTGATTGGGTACAAAGGGTGCTCATGGATAGAAAACACTTGCCCAAAAGACAATTATTCACCAAACCCTTATAAACAAAATTTGAGAAGGGGCATGGAAAGAATAAATGGTTCATATTGGGATTTTAAATATAACCGCAAGCGTACGGATCAGTGTACCTACGGGTCGAACTCAGAGAGAGCAGCCACTTTATTTTTTTTTCTTTTAATAATGCTAAAGTGAACCTATTAATGGTTGTGATCTAATTCTAACTACCGTCCTAAACATATATATCTAAAATAACGTCCTAACCATTCGTCATCTAAGAATTTAAAAATGCAAGCCACACAATTAAAATTAAATAAATAAATAAGTGAAAATAAACAACCCACGCAATTAAAAAAAAATAAAGGAAAAAAAATGCTGAAATAAAAATAAAGTAAAAGAAAGGGGAGAAAGCTAGAGAGAGACTTACAAGTAGGTTTATCTACTTAGCTTTAGGGAAAGGGAGACAATTAAAATAAAAGCAATAAATTGATGGTTCTATGGCTAGGAGGGGCAAAGCCAACACATACACTAGCCATGAACCTTGGGGGAAATGGATAGCAATAATGTAACGACTGAAATTAAAATCTTAAATTAAGAAAGAAAGGGTAGTCAGAGGAGGGAATGAGAGGGGTGAGAGAAGACTATTGAAGGAGCCTACTTACTTGAACTTCAACCCTTGAACTTGAAAGCTTGGGTGATTTGAGATACTACCAGTACTAAAAACCAAATATGGAATAAACCAGATCTGAAATTTTTAGTACTAGAGAAAACAAATCTTGAAACAAAAAAAAAACTGAACTTGAAAAAAAAGGTGCTCCACGGCTTGTGATCTTGTCATTTAGATCTAAGCCTAGAACTATAACTTTAAAAATTACAACTCAATTGCATAGATCATAAACATAAAAGGCTGAATAAGAATAAAATAGTGATTGCATTAATTGACATAAAAAACTATTACAAAAGTGATTAAAGCAAAAATAAAGAAGAACTAAAACTAAAGAGAGGGAGAGAGGGAGAGAAAGAAGAAAACTAAGCATAAACTAGCAAGTAAACTAAGGGGAATAAATAATTAGGAGGGGGGAGGAAGGGGCTTTTATAGGGCTTTTGTCTTGCCTCCTTCCTTCTACAAGTCTTCTTTAAGAAAAGAAAGAAAATAAAATAAAATAAAATCTTGGTAAAAATCCTCATTCTCTGAGATATTGTGTGAGGAAAGAGAGAATCCGTTTCCAAAATTAACAAATTCTATTCATTCCTTGCAATATTAACCAATATCTTGCAATCTTGATTAAATAAAAAAGGAATCTCTACATAGCATCTTCAAGATCTTGTGAGGTGGCAAGGAGAGAGAATACTCTTCAGGATTTTGTAGGAGAGAGGATGTGGTACCAATGAGTGGGTCCCACCTTTGGACTGGTTCTTGATTCACTTTAAGCACTTTCTCTTGTAAACTTGGAAACAAAAAAAAAACAAGAAAAATAAAAGTAGTACTATCCAAAGTGGGGCAAAATGTACACTTATATCCCTAAGATTTCACACATTATTGTGCTCATCAGTTCACATTCTCCATATTTATAATTCCAACACAAGCAACTCCTAGAAGAACCAACGCCAATAATCTCCTTGTCCACTAACAAATTTAGTAGTTCTCTCCTCACTCCCCATACTATGTTAGGCCAAAGAGCAAGGTTCCCTATTATAAACTCACCTAACAATCCAAAAAACATCTTTGTAAGAACAAATCTAAATCATCTATGTCAAGTAGAATCTTAAGGAGGTTCCATGTCTAGCATTGTAGTCATTAGTGAGAATGAGGCCTACCATCCCTTTTGCACTTAATGAACTTTAATCACTTTTTTTTTTTGGTAGAAGAACTTTAATCACTATGTTAGATCTAATTTGCAATAACTAGGTTCCTTGTCTAACTATTGTAGTATTTGGGGCTACCTTTGATCGCAGCTAGGTTGATTGCTCATTAGTGCACTCTCATGTTAGCTCTGATTCACAAGAGGCTTCAACTTTGGAAAGGCAAGCTCCTTCCCTATGTTGGTTGTTTAGAATTGATCATATCAGTTCTTTAGCCATCTTACAATTATTGGTCTAATGATTTCGGATTACCTCAGTCTCCATTATGGCGATGGAGTCCCACGTGTGTGCCTTTCTTCGGAAAGGTAGATTCATCTAGATTTCTCCACCCCTATTAGTTGAGCTGCAGTCTATCTCACAAGGATGGGGGAGGTCGGGCATTGTCAAATTGATTTGGAAACTTGCAATTAAGAAGAAAAGCATATGGATTGACTAGGTTTACTCTAGCCTTCTTCACAAATGCTATTTGGATGGTTCCTCTTACCTCTGATGCTTTTTGGGTTTGGCAAAATATCTTGAATCTCATATCTATTGCTCTAGGGGTCCCTTCCTCCAATATTGATGATTATGTGTCTAGTTCCCTTTGACTCAATGACTAGCATCATGTGGGCGTTCTCCTTCACTTAGTTGGTGCAGAAGTCATCTATAATTCTGGTATTAGTAAGCAATACATAGTCACTGCCATCATTCAACATAAGGATCCCCCACCTCTTTTATCTATCATCTGGAATGCTTTGCCCTCTATTCTCAGGGGGAATCATGTAGGGAGATATGGTTTAATGGTAACTCTCTTCTACCAGCCATTTTCAGTTCTATTCAGTTGGGACTTCATCAGACCTCGCGGCCCCTTATCTCCATAGTGCAAGATTGTTTGATTCAAGGGTAATATCCCTTGTCATAGTTTCATTGCTTGAAGGGCCCTCTCCAATTTCCTCTCATCAGTCATTCCTCATTCAACATCAAATCCTTGTCTCCCCTTTATGCTGTCTCTATTGCAACATTGTGGATTGGGACTTCATCAGACCTCGCGGCCCCTTGTCTCCATAGTGCAAGTTTGTTTGATTTAAGGGTAATATCCCTTGTCATAGTTTCACTGCTTGAAGGGCTCTCTCCAATTTTCTCTCATCAGTCATTCCTCATTCAACGTCAAATCCTTGTCTCCCCTTTTTGTTGTCTCTATTGCAACATTGTGGAAGATGCGGATCACCTTTTTTTAGTTTGCCCCTTCTCTATAATTTGGAAAGAGGTCATAGGAAAATGCTGGCCATGAAGAAGAAGAATTCTTCCTTTAGCGAGAGAATGGATCTGGGTGAACATGACATGCCAAGAAATCTATCTATAATGTCATTGATAAGCTAGTTTTTGATGCTGCTATCAATCATATTTTGATAGAACATAACCTCGGAAGATGATCCTCCAACTTTATATCCATCAAGCATATTTGTAAGTCCATCTTTTTTTATGTTAGCGACAAACTATATTTGGTCTCCCCTCATAATATAGACGACTCCCCAAAGAACATACTTATTGTTGTGTCATGGGGCTTAACCATCTCCGTACCACACCCCTATGCCCTCTCCCCTTGACGATTGTCTTGCTTTGTTTGGTTTTGTTCTCCTATAATTTTTCTTCTTTTTCCCCATTTAGAGGGATTCATTGTATCTCCTTTTGGTAATGAATTCTTTATTATTGAAAAAAAACAAAAAAAAAAAACCCTTACTTTTTATTCGTTTAACCACTCTTTGCTACCGAAACTTTAGCTAATCTAGTTGATAGATGGCATGAAACTGCTGCAAGGTCATGTTTACAGTGACTTAGGGTCCACAGAGCATCCCTAGAGATCATCCACATTTTTATTAGCCTGAGATATCCAATGTGTTGTGTTGGCATGCATTCTCAAATGTAGAATGCATTCCTAACATACAATGAGAATGCCATTTGTAAAAGGCTATCGTTCTCAATCAGAATGAGGAGTGAGCTAAAATAGCACATTCCATAATGGTTCGCATTCTTCTAAAAAAATTAGAAAAAGCGTGCATTTCAAGCAAGTAAAATTAATGGACTGAATCAAAGGAGAGGCATTCTCACGCGTCCCATTCTTACAAAATCTAAAATGGTCAAGTACTTCATAATGCAAGATCCACATCCACAGAAAATAAAATAAAAATATAACTAACCCCATGCTAAAGATCCTAAATAAAAAATGCTGACCCCCCTACAGGCCAAGATTTTATTAGGCTTTGGGTTTAAGATGCCATAGATGAGCTTTTATGTTGGAGCAGTCAGGCAAATTGAAATTACCAACCACCTCCCCTCATTCTCTCTTGCATCTCAGCTGCCTTCTCTTCTTTCAATTTCTGCACAATTTCTAGTATCTTGGGATTGAAGAAACGGTCACGAACATACTTCTTCTCCTCAGCCTGTATTTCCTTGATAGCAATTGGATATGGGTTTGGTGGTGGCTTCTTTCCTTGGAGACGTGCAATTTGCTTCAGCCGTTTATATGCTTGCTTCTTTGCTTTCTTTTCTGCTCGGTACTCCATCTACACTCGGCAAAGTAAAATAAGATAGTAGATAAGAGTAATATGGGACACATTCCTAAAGAAATCAATCCAGTATTATGAAAATGATTTATACGTACATCAGCAATGGCCATCGCTTCCTCTTCGCTTACTCCCTGTTCTTTCAGCTCAAGTACTCGCCAACCAAAGACACGAGCAGGAGGGGGATCAAAGCCGCAAAACCTGTTGATTACGATAAAATTTATCATTCACAAGTCCAATCAATCATTAGAGTATATTTTTCTTTTCCTACCCCAATATAAAACGATCCAACCCTCAAAATGACTCAAAAGTTCTCTGCAACCACAACATAATACTTCTCATTACCAAAGTGTACGAGACATACATATGAATACCATGGATCCATGCTAAATGACACAAAAAAACTGATCTAAAACAAAAACAGATATTTAACCCATGCCCAGACTTATACATTATGGCTATGCAATGCATAATTTCCGAAATGAATTAGCATGTGTTGTGGCTATGCAAATTTTAATATCCAATGAGAAATAGCATTAGTAACACACCTAGAGAATCCTCATGCAGGCACTAAACCTAATGAATAAAGTATGTAAACCTTGAATGGTAGAAACAGAAGGTTACTACATCAGCACTCTTGGGGGGCCTTTTATGCAAATTAGGACATAACTTCAGTCAGTTGCACTGGCTATTAGAATCCAGAATTGACTCTATTTCCATGAGAAAGTTCTGATAAGCTTATCAATTGAATCAGAAATAAAATCTCAGTTTCTATGGTCCATGTCTACATATAGCTCGCCAATTGCGTTTTGAGCTTACGGCGTGTCATTACAGGTGTCTTTCAACTCTGCTTGGTGATCGCTCCGGTACATGAGGGGGCCTATCAGGGCCACTTAGAATCTATCCATGAAAGACATACGCTCAAACCCTGATGCAGATACGCACCCATGGAGCAACCCATACCCATTTGGGTATCCAACCAGAGATGAACCGGACCCATATTGAGTCCTTGGTCTAGTAGGATTTTAGAAATTTACTTTATTTAGGAAGATTGATTTTATTTTATTCACTTTATTTTAGCAAGTTAGGTACACGTAGAATTTCAAGAGTCGATTTGCAATTTGTTTCCTTGTTTAGGGTAGTTTCTTATTTCAGTTGAGTTTCTATTTTGTCTTTTTATTTTTCTTTAAATTGGTTGTAACCAATAGACAAGTCAGATAGAAGAAAATATGAATTAAGTATTTGTGAAGCCTGTGGGCGTGTGTGAGCAGTTCTCCTTCCCCCATTTTCTCATGCGATTTCTCCCTCTCCTCCACAATTCTAAGACCCCTCTCAAGGATTTCTACACTTCCCCTACCGGCCCTCCATCAAGTGGTATCAGAGCTGAAGGATCCTATTCCTTCCCCCATCTTCTTTCTTCCCTTCCCTATTCTCTGTTTCGGTTCTACCGAGTGAGAACCAAAAAAAAAAAAAGTCTTCTTTGTGTTGAATAGAGGAGTCGACCCAACCCAGGCACTTCCGTTTTCATTCGATCTTGGTTTCAATGGTGACTTCATACAGGCAAGGATGGATGCTAACCGATTGGTGTTGATTCTTCTGTTCTACAAAACTCGTGGACGAGTTTTTCTCAACATCGGGGGAATTGATGCAGATATGCACCCGTGGAGTGACCCATACCCATTTGGGTATCCAACCAGAGATGAACCGGACCCTTATTGAGTCCTTGGTCTAATAGGATTTTAGAAATTTACTTTATTTAGGAAGATTGTCTTTGATTTTATATTATGCACTTTATTATAGCAAGTTAGGTACACGTAGGATTTCAAGAGTCGATTTGCAATTTGTTTCCTTATTTAGGGTAGTTTCTTATTTCAGTTGAGGTTCTATTTTGTCTTTTATTTTTCTTTAAATTGGTTGTAACCAATAGACAAGTCAGATTGAAGAAAATACGAATTGAGTATTTGTGAAGCCTATGGGTGTGTGTGAGCAGTTCTCCTTCCCCCCTTTTCTCGTGCGATTTCTCCCTCTCCCCTGCAATTCTAAGACCCACCCCGTGGTGTTATCGATCATCTCGGTGATCGGTAATGGAAACTCATTTAGAACAAGCCTGGTTGAGATCATGAAAGTCAATACAGACTCGGATCTGCTCATTCTTTTTCTCCACGGGGACAATGTTAGCCAACCAGTCTGGATACTTTTCTTCTCGAATGAAGTCGGCATCAATGACATGCATGTACAGTTACTGAATCTCGAGCTTGGCTCAGGGGAAAAGAAAAAGAATAGCAATGCTGCATCTCAAAAACACTGGATCAAATCCGACTGTGAAGAAGGAAAAACCCAAAGAGAGTATTCAAGAGGTCAGTTGACAATGCAGCATCTTGAAGAGAACTTTGTG